>NC_049243.1:20746042-21053395 GCF_011100685.1 Canis lupus familiaris
TGGTCCTGCTGGCGAGCTAATCTTAGCTCCACCTTTTACTAGTTGTAGAGTGTTAGCCTCCACACACTTCAATTTAATATAAATGTTAGCTGTGGTAATGTCATTTTAATCAATGTTGAATATTGGATGAGGCCAATAAATACAATCATTGATATGTTTGGGAGTCTGATAATTTTGATAGTTGAGCAAAGGCATTGGTTGAACATAGAGGAACAATGAGATAAATCTGGCATGTGAATGAATATGTGGGACCTTAAACTAATGGTTGGAAAGCTGACTGTACTATAGGCATTATAGTGTAAGGCAATAGAGAAACACTGGATCATGTGAAAAGCTAATTAGCCGTGGTACACATAAAGATTTCAATGTTGAAAGGCCAGATTCAAGGGGAAAAGGAGAATAATAAAATTGAATAAGAATAATGTAGGAACAGTAGAGAAAGATTAAATCTGAGAAACAGCTTGAAAGATTGACCTTGATGCTAAAAAGAAGAATCAAGTTGAATTTTTTAATAGTTACTACCACTTTCTGAAGGAAATTTAGCTTGCTTCCTAATTAAATAAAAGTTGGAGCTTACCAAGAGACATTTGAAGAATTTTTTTTTTTTCTAAACTTGGAACCTGTATTTGTCAACTTTATAACTTAATTGGGTTGTGAGGCTGACAAATTGATTTTTCTTGCTCCTAATTTATTTAATTCAGTTTTCACAATTAGGCAAGCAATTAATCAATGGTGGAGTCATTAAGATTCATTGCATTGAAATGGTGCTCTGACAATCATCCTAAATAAGAACTATACAATTTATTAGAAAGCAGATGTCTTGGAAGATCCTAAGTATACTATACTTAAGATACTTACAGTGTGAGTGTGATGTTGGATATTGTAACTTCACCTAAAATTGTATGAAGAAATTGAACTGAAGACTTAAATTTTGCTTTGGTTTATCTTACAGTCTTACTTAGAAATTAAGTATTTACCCATATGAGTTATTAAGTCAACACATGTACAGAATGTTGATATATAATATTATAAAAAGTAGTTGTCTGACCCATTAATAATTTATTTATTTCCTCTAAGAAAGAATACAGTTTTAAGCCAGTTAAGATACAAGTTTAAGATATTAAGCTTCTGAATATGAGAAATATGAATGATTTTTGTGGTGTTTTGTTTTTTAAATTCAATCAGCCAACATATAGCAGATATTAGTTTCAGATGTAGAGTTCAATAATTCATCCATTGCATATAACACCCAGTACTCATCACATTACATGCCCTCCTTAATGGCCATCACCCAATTACCCCATTCCCCCACCCACCACCCCTCCAGCAACCTTCGGTTTGTTTCTTATGGTTGACAATGTCTCATGGTTTGTCTTCCTCTCTGATGACTTCTCATTCAGTTTTCTCATCCTATGATCCTTTGTGCTATTTCTTTTATTCCACATATGATAATTGACTTTCTCTGATTGACTTATTCATTTAGCATAATACCCTCCAGTTCTATCCATGTCGTTTTAAATGGTAAGCATTCATCCTTTCTAATGGTTAAATAATATTCCATTATATGGATAAAGAAGATGATATATATATATATATATATATATATATATATATATATATGCATTCATCTGTCAATAGACATCTTGGCTCTTTTCATAGTTTGGCTATTGTGGACATTGCTGCTGTAAACATTGGGGTGCATGTAGCCCTTTGGATCATTACATATTATGGTATTTTATATACAAACTGTACTTGACACTG
Source organism: Canis lupus familiaris (assembly GCF_011100685.1). Lineage (NCBI taxonomy): Eukaryota > Metazoa > Chordata > Mammalia > Carnivora > Canidae > Canis > Canis lupus. Next base: position 20,747,804 of record NC_049243.1, read on the forward strand.
GAAAAATCATTGAATTGGGATCCATAAGTCTGAATTTCAATGAGTTCTGCCATATGGATGCTATGTGTAGTTGAGAAAAATTTTAGTATACTATTAGTTTCTTACCTATGACTAATGTTACTTTAAAATAAAAGAACATGAAAACACTTTATAATTTGTTAACTGAAATGAAATTCAAAAGCTTATTAAAATAATTTGGCTTTATTTAGTAATTTGTACATTTAACTGTTCTAGACAAAAATGCATTTCATGTACTTTAAAAATTTTTTGATCATCAATTTTATATATATCAGCTTAAATAATAGATGATAGGTAGGTAAGTACATAGGTGGATAAAATTATCACACTTTTTTACTTGTCTTTAACTTTTAACCTTCATGAACATTGATGCCCAAAACTTTGAGATAAAGTCAGATTTTCTTTAGTTTCCAATGTATAGACTATTTATAACTGTGTTTCAGTTAACATGTCCCAAACCTAAAAACTGAACCTGTTTTATCAAATATTCTCAAGAGTTACAAAGAGCTTGTTCATAGTTATTCAAAAATTCTGAAATACAAATACTTCTTGAAGACTTGAAATTGGTTTACACTTATGACTAAAAAGAACCTGAACCTGAATGCTTTACCCTCCGTGTGCTAGTATGATTGTTAAACACATCCTCACTGCTATAATCCAGAATAACTTTCTGCATCTTTCATTGCCAGCCTAATGCTTTATTATCTCTGCAAAGTTGACCAGTAGGTTGAGACACTGTACAAGCTGATAATGATGCTGTAATTCCTCAGTGACCTTTGTGCTTTTTACTACAGAAATTCAGAGATCTACTGCTCCTCCAAACAGGAGCAGCAAGTACACTTACTGATGATATCAAGTCCTATTTTCTACTTCTTAAGTGCTGTGAAATATACTTTCACTTATAAAAGTCACTGTTCTTTCTGGCACAGATGGAATAACTTTCAGTTTCAGTTTTCCTCTCACTTTGAAATTCACCTATATCACTTGTGAAATGCTTTTCTTTTGTTCAGTTTTATTTTAATTATACAAATACTGTGCTCAAGTTATTTTGATTCATTTGGTCTAGGGTGAACTATTTCTATCTATAAATTTAAAAGCTGAATCATGGTTGACTCTGATGAAATTCAAATGGTGGGGGAGTATTTTCCTAGAGTTTTTAATCAATGAGAAAAACTTAATTGAATGAGACCCCTAACTTAGAGTTATTATGTAGTCATGGATTATTGATTTTGGATTCTCTTATTGGGACCAAAGTGGACACACGTCCAGCAGACAAGGAGATGATTTGGCAGATGTATCTATATGTTGTGTGTAAAGGTCTATCTGCCCTAGGAACTGGATGTGCACTATGTTTAGAGTTGGCATCATAGTTTAATCCTAACTTTAAAAACTCAATTTCAATCCTCCCTAAAGTTTTCCCTTATGCTTTCTTAGGAAGCTATAAAGAATATCCACTTTCTACTAAGATGGGCTAACAAGGACCAGATATTGAGAGACAATTCTCCATAAATCTCTCACATATTTGTACACATCTAGGCAGAAAAAAGCCATGTGTTGCATGCTATCTTTTCAAAAATATTTGTGTAAGCACATGACTCTGGAAAGACAGAGACATCGACTCTCTTTGAAACAAACTTATTTACATTTTCTGATAATAAAGGTGGCATTCTCTTTCCTGAAGACATTCTAAGATGATAAAAATGAGACTCTTCTCTTCTCTCCTCTTTCCAGAGAGATGTAATTCCATTCCAAGATAATAAAGATAACATCTCTATAGTGGGGAGGATGAGCATACTTTCAGGCAATTCCTATATAAATTTCTTAACCTTAGGGTTCTGTTTCTATCACACACTTCCACTGCATGTACAGGTGGTACTTGGTCTTTAACAGCTGTGGTAATTGAGGTTCTGGAACTCTATGTTATTCTGGCTGCTGTTTTTTACTGTGAGTAATAAGTGGTCTTTTTTCACTGACTCAGATATCTTATGTCTCTGCCAGTATCTGTGAAATTGGGGTAGGTTAACTTATCACTTTGCAAGAAAGATGAAATCCCAGTCTCTTTTCCAGTTCCTTATTTAATAATTTGATGCCAAATTTACCCTCCCATTTGAAACAAACAAATAAAAAAGGGATAAAATACTTTCACGAAATGGGAAAAAAGTGTGCTTAAGAGGGTAGACATCAGGCAATAAAGTCCAGTGATCTATGAAAGAGGGAGAACAAATTAGTTAAGTCCTATGATTGCTTCATTTTATTGCCTTGTAGTATTTCCAAGTCATGATACAGGGAGCAGTAGCCAGACAGGACATGTATTGAAATACTTGTGTTGAGGAGACAAACCTGAGGAAACAGTCTCCAATAAGACCCACATAGCTAGATTACCTAGGAGAGCTGAAGAGAAAGAGAAGCCCAAAATGTACACATAATTTTTCTCAAGTATTCAGCAGAGCACTGATGAGAGCATTTGGATAAGTACACTATGAGGCTAGGGGGTGGGGGTGGGAAAGGGATTTCATCTGAAAGGATTAAACTATCCAGTTCTCACACAGGGCAAGGGTGCTATCTGTTCCCACCAGGAAAACTGGAAAAACTCATAATCTATGAGAAACTGATACCAGGATCAAGGCATTCTTAACTCTTACTGGGAAATAATTGGCCCTAGATTGAGCCTTCCTGTGTATTTTCCTAACATTTTTTTTTTTTAAAGACCCAGGTGAAGCATACTCTTTCCAAGTAACTCAGCTGCATCCTAGAACAAAGACCATTGAGTAGTTTCATAAATATAAATATATAAAGTACACAGCAAAGTAAAATTAACAGTGTCTGACATCCAGTCAAATATTATGAGGTATAAAAAACAAATCCAGGAAAACATAATAAAGAGAATAATTGATCAATTAAAACCAACCCAGAAGTGACAGAGATATTAGTATAGCCCACAAGGATGTTAAAAATTTATTAGTTGTATTCTAGATGCTAAGAAAAAATAAGTAGAGGCATGAAAAGTATAAAAAATAATCAAAAGCTAGGGAATAAAATTACAATGTCTGAGATGAAAAACATACCAGATGAGATTAACTACAATTAGACCTGGCAGAAGAAAAGAAAGTGAACATGAAGTCATAGCAATAGAACTATCCAAAATAAAATGTAGAGAAAGGAAAAAAAATTAAGAGTGGAGACCTGAATAGAACTCTAGAACCACTTTGAGAGGCTTCATACACAGGTAATTGGAGCCTAAGGGGAAGAGGAATAGAAAAAAAATCTAACTAAAAAAAAGAGTGGGCAGCCTGGGAGGCTCAGTGGTTTAGTGCCGCCTTCAGCACAGAGCCTGATCCTGGAGACCTGGGATGGAGTCCCACGTCGGGATCCCTGCGTGGAGCCTGCTTCTCTCTCTCTTTCTCTCTCTGTCTCTCATGAATAAATAGATAAATAAATAAAATCTTAAAAAAAAAAAGAGTGAAAATTTTCCAAATTTGATGCAAACTATAAACCTACAAATTTAGGAAATTCTGTTAAACCTAAGCACAAGAAGTTTTGAGAGTATGGGAAGGCCATGATCTCTCAGTCTTTGTGTTACATAGACATAGGGGATACAGAATCAATCTGGGCTATATTTACTAAACTTTAATCATGACTTAGTCATAAAACTGATTTACCATATACAGAGAGTGTATGATGTTCTACAGCCATTATTTTATTTAATTCTGAAGGCAACGCTTTTAGACTCATATAATGCTTTCCATTTTACATATAGGGAAAGTAGGATCATAAAACTTAAGCAATTTGCCCAAGGTTGTATATTCCTTGTCTAGAACCAAACACAAATCTGGCCTAAAGAAAACCTTATGATATTGGCAATTTTTATAGCTCCATTTTAGATTTTCTTAAAAATAAACTTTGAGAATTTTTATCTCATTAGTATAAGATAAATGAAAAGTACTTTCGAGGGACACCTGGGTGGCTCAGTGGTCAAGTGTCTGCTTTCAGCTCAGGGCATAATTCCAGCTCAGGGATCGATTCCCACATCGGGCTCCCTGCGAGGAGCCTGCTTTTCTCTTTGCCTATGGCTCTGCCTCCCTCTTTGTGTCTTGTGAATAAATAAATAAAATATTTTTTAAAAAAGTGCTTTCAATAAGTAGATTAAGTAAATGAAATAACCATAATGAGGTGTAAATAGGATGGAATGTGATGATAGTGACATTGTCTTACCTTTGATTAGTGTTTTTATGATGACATGCTGTGTGACCTTCTTTCCAATAAATTATATCATTTGATGTTCCTCACAGCTCCAAAGTTGAGACAATTAAAACTGAGAGAAGTTAGCAGGTTTACTCAGGGTCACTCAATCATTTTAGTCTGAGAACTGATATTAGATCCCTAGTCTTCTGATTTGAAATTGGAATTATTTTTTTTTAAGAATATATTTTAAATGACTCTGAGAAAAATTGAATGAAATTGTTGTTTCTTAAAGAACACAGAGTGATTGAAATAATAAAATTGAAGTAAGGAGAATGTTAAAATATAAAGATCACTTTCAAAGCTGACCTACAATTTTTGAGAAAATGTGAGTCTAATTCTAAAATTAGAAAAAGAAGGCAGCCCAGGTGGCTCAGGGGTTTAGCACTGCCTTCATCCCAGGGTGTGGTCCTGGGGATGCTGGGTCGAGTCCCACATCAGGCTCCCTGCATGGAATGGAGCCTACTTCTCCCTCTGCCTGTGTCTCTGCCTCTCTCTCTGTGTGTGTGTGTGTGTGTGTGTGTGTGTGTGTCTCATGAATAAATAAATAAAAGTCTTTAAAAAAATAATAAAAATATAAAAAATAAAACTAGAAAAAGAAAACAATTCAAAAGTAAGCATTTCTCATAAGTAATTTCTAAATCTTGCTTTTCTACCCATATACCTAAGAAAATAGCTCTAAAAAGACATTTTAGAGCAATTAAATATAGAATTTATTTTAAGTATTACCCATTACATTAGAATTGGAAAATGAATGTTTCAGTGAACATCATGTTTGACTATGAAATCTGCTAGGATGGATCTTCCAGAAATTATAGCCATACTGTGGCTCTGCCAATCACAGTAAGGGAACACTGTGGAATCACAGTGTGAGAGAATTGCTGATGGCAGAATCAATAACCATAAAGGGACATGGTTTAAACACCACATGGGAAAATAATTCATGGCAGTACCACAACAATATAAAAAATGCTTACAAATATCAACTGGTATGTATATGTGTCCAAGTAGGTAATTGCATTCTATTTGAGTAGTATTGCTGGCTGCATCATGACCACAGGCAAAGCTAGAGCTATTTGGGTCTGGTAAATATCAACATGACTATCAGAGTCCCCTCAGAGAATCACTTTTGCTTTGATTTATTTTGTTTGATTTTTTTCTGCCTTCTCTATAGAAGCATATAAAAGGTAATAGTTGGGTTTATTATTAAAGACAGAATAGATATTATAAATGAGTGTATGTATACACATGTACACACACACATATATAGATACATAATATATATTATGCTGTCTATTAATCATATTTTTAAATTTTATCCTGGTGCTATTATTAATACACTTTCCCTCTCCTATGATTTTTTTTGTGTTTTTTTTTTGTAATACAAAAATGCCACAAGATTTTGTAACATTTTGTAGCACAAAAAAAATTGCAATGTTTATATATATTTAAAGCATTAAACTCAAAGTGAAATGAAATATATAGCTACAGATTCTTTGGACTCATATGGTCTGGATTCAAATCCTGTCTTTGGAAAACATAAAGTGTTTTATTCATTAAACAAAATAATGCCAACTAAGTATCTGAAATATATAGGCACTTGATAAATGTTAGCTTTTATATCACGATCACTTTTACAATGCAACAACTGGGTAACATAAGCCCAAGAAAAATTATCCTTCCATCGATAAAGCAAACTAGTGTACTACCTTGTAGCAAATTGGTGCGTGCTACAGGTTGACAGAAATGGATAAGCATAATTAACAGTCACAGAATTTAATCATTTTACTATGTTACATTGAAGAATGCCATTGTTCTGGTCTTTTCAAGAGAGATGATTAACTGAATTATTCTTAAGTATGTGAACTTTAAGACTGATTTGATGAGGAATGGTTATAATAACCAGTAGTGAGAATCTCAGTGGGCTGCAGTGATATACAATTGCCTAAGACATAAATTTGTGGAGGTAAATACCACCACCTTGATTGTCTACTGATTCAAAGGATAATATTATGTGTGACGACTGAAGTTTCCAGGATTCAGGTGGATAAGTGAATAGCTGATAGACCTAGAACCCATTGAGTGAGGATCTAATAGTGAGTATGCCCTTCAGCTATAGCCATAATGTGAGAGTAGGTCACTTGTGTTGGTCTATATATTGCTATATACGTGTGGATATTAAAGCACAGACTTAGGAAAGTGTTGAGAAAGAAAAACTCATCTCAATGCTCACTTTTCCTCCATCCTCAGTGAAAAGAGAAGAGTAACTTGAATCTGCAGATATTTTATTTGACCAATCATTTTGACCCTGAGACTTCTAGACTCTGAAATATCAATAAATATTTTAGAGAAAAAAGTTGCACAAGTTGTTCATTACTGATATGTGTAGTGCAGAGTTTGTAAACCTTTTAAATGTTAGGTTTTCCACACCTGTGCAATGGAATGATCTCAAATTATTACTGATTTGCAGCAGCTGCTACAAATCACTACTGCCAGGAGACAAATTTGTTGTTGGGAAGGAAAGCTTCTGCCAAACTTCCTGTCTAAAAAAAGATATTAGGTGATTTTTACAGTTGCCTACACTACTAAATCGGGACTGAAAAATCTGCTTTCTGATTTTCACTATTACAATTTAGAATATTTTAAATCTTTAGGGCTTCCATGAGTAAGTGAGTTGTATTCTATAGACTGTCATCTCTGAAAATGTACACATTTTTGGAATGTACAACTTTGTAATATGTTTGTAATAGTTTGTAATAACAAATATATCCACAGCATATTTTTTTTAAATTTTTCCTTCTCCCCTCTCTTCCACACACATATATGATTTAGAATTCAATTTAATGTCAAATTTATTTATTTTTATTTCAAAACACATTAAGTGCTTTAAAATTAGGAATGTAGATGCGTACATGACAAGTAAGCGTAGACCTCTAAACACTGAAGGATTCTATAATATAATAGAAAGAACACTTTATATGGTATCAGACCATGGGGGTTCAAATTTTGTCTCTCCTATTTGATAGCATTTTCATACCAAATCACACAAATTTTGTGCTTCAAGTATACTGTTAATAACTTAAAGAAAATAATACCTGTCTTAACTACATTGAAAAATTGTAAGCTCTATGAAACAAGAAAGTAACAGAAGAAAGATCATTATATTTTTCATTTGATAAAATTCATAGAAATTTGGATAAATAATTAAACTTTTAATTTTTAAAAATTAACAAATCTCTTTTACCCCATTCCAAGTTTATGTTACCTTTTTTCACAACTCATATCCAAATACCTTCAAACAGATTCAGACTCTGACTGCTTCTTATCCCTTGCAACTTATCCTCCCTGATAAATGCAATGCACAGTTCATAAATATATATTTACAGCCTAGTCTAAGCCACTCTGCTTTCCCACCTATATTACTGCAATGGCCTCCCAAAGGAGCACTCCATTTAAACCTGTGTCCTGCCTAAGAGGCCTTTTAGATACAGTAACAAGAGGGATTTTTAAAAACCTAACTTAGATCTTGCTACTGTCCGCTCAAAACTTAGCAGTGCTTAACCATTTACTTGGGTAGAAGCCCAAGATCTTTAATTGTCTCCAGGTAACATCTTTGACTTCATTTCCTTCTCCTTCCCGCTTGTTCTCCGCAATCCAGCCCCTAGAGTCTTTTTGCTGTGATGGTAATAAACCAGTCTTACCTATGGTGCTCTTACCTATGGTGCTCTGCTCTTGCTGTTTCCTCTGCCTGTAACTGTTTCACCTCAGACCTCTTTATAAGTAAACCCTCACCTCCTTAAAGCTCAAAGGACACCTTTCAGTTAAGCCTACTCCAACAATTTTTCAAAGCCTGCAATTTATCGAACCCTCCTCACGTTTCTTTTATTTTTATTTTGTTAAAGAAAACTTTTCATCTCCTAGCATACAACATCATATATTTATATATTATATTTTTATTACATGTAGTTTATTGCCTGCCATGCATGTTAGGCAGTGTTGTTATGGCATAGATCTTAGTCTGTTTTGTTCATTGATGGAACCCAGATGATTTTGGATGCACTAATCCAATTAACAAATGAAATAATTAAAAGATGATATTTTTATTTTTAGCATACTATTTTGCTTTATTTTTTGGTGAATATTTTTTACAGCTATTTTTATTTAGTTTCAGAGAGGCACAAACACTATCTCAATAAGGAATGAATTCTTGTCTCTACAGATTGATGGTGCTTGTAAGAAATGCAGATGCTAGACTTCATTCAGTCCTACCAATTCTCTGAGAGCTGAAGCTTTGAAATCTGCATTTTAACCAATTTTTCAAGTAATACAGTGCGCATTGAATTTTGAAACTCAAAGAATTAATGTGATAATTTTCAAACAAATGTTTACCTCACAAGAAATACATTTTGAAATACAACCTGGGGATCCCTGGGTTACTCAGTGGTTTAGCACCTGCCTTCAGCCCAGGGAGTGATCCTGGAGTCCTGGGATCGAGTCCCACATTGGGCTCTCTGCATGGAGCCTGCTTCTCCCTCCCCCTGCATCTCTGCCTCTCTCTGTGTCTCTCATGAATAAATAACTAAAATCTAAAAAAAAAAAAAAAAAAAAAAAAAAAAAAGAAAGAAAGAAAGAAAGAAAGAAAGAAAGAAAGAAAGAAAGAAAGAAAGAAATACAACCTGGTATGTAGTATATTATGTATACCTAGATATTCTCTAAGAGGTCATATTTCCAGCCATAAAATAAAATTCATGTTTATAAGGAATGAAATATTTTAAAACTAATCTGATTGTAGCATTATAAAATTAGAAATAAATGTGAGGATTTCTGGAAATCCTCACATTTTTAGTAATTAAAAAATACCTTTTAAATAACCCAAAGGCCTAAAAGAAATCAGAAGGGCAATTAGAAAAATATTCAAGATGAATGACAATGAAACCATTAACATACTAAAATTTGTTAGACAGCTAAATCAATGTCAAGAAAAAAGGTGTAGCTTCAAATGCGTGTGTTAGAAAAGAAGAATAAATGTAATTATCTAAACTTAAGCTAGATTTTTTAAAAAGTGTAGTTGATGTCAAAGTAAACAGAAGAAAGGTTTAAAGAAAGATAAAAAAGTTGAAGTGAATGAAATAGAAAACCAGTAACAGAGAAATTAACTGCCAAAATTGTTTCTTCATAAATAATACTAAGTTGATAAACTCCTAGCAACACTGATAAAAAGAAAAAAAAAAGAGAAAATCCAAATTATCATCAAACAGAATTTAGAAAGATTATCACCCAGGGCTTAGGGTTTTTAAAAGGATAATGAGAAAATAATATGAATAGATTTATACTAATCATTTTGACAACTTAGATGAAATGGACATTAAAAACAAACAAACAACACAACTTGTCAAAGCAGACATAAGAACAAAAAGAATTTCTAAAAGCTAATATCTAATAAGAAAATTGAATTTTTAATCAAAATCTTCTTTAAAAAAGAAAACTTCAACCATGGTAGTTAAGTTAGTCAATTGTTCAAACATTTAAGGAAAAAAAAAAATCAATCAATCTTACACAAATTCCTTTAGAATGCAGGGAGGGAAACATTTCCTACTATAGCCACGATGTCAAGACATGTGAAGTTAATTACAGGAAATGGGAAATTTCACACCACTATTCTTTATAAAACTTCATCAAAATAGTAGCAAATCCAATCCAGTAATATAGAAAGAGTATAAATACAGTATTATACACTGGGGTTTATCTTAGAAATGCTAATTTGATTTAACATTAGGATATCAATCAATTTAGGGATTCCTGGATGGCTCAGTAGTTGAGTGTCTGCCTTTGGCTCAGGTTGTGATCCCAGGTCTAGGATAGAGTCCTCCAGGACTCCCCTCAGTGAGCCTCCTTCTCTCTCTGCTTATGTCTCTGCCTCTCTCTGTGTCTTTCATAAGTAAATAAATAAAATCTCTTTAAAAAAGGGGGTGATATCAATCAATTTATTAACCATATTAGCTGAATAAAGAAGAAAACTTATATGATCAACTCTATAGTTGCAAACAAAACATTTGAAAGCAGGGAATTTGGTTGTTCTTTGCTTCTTTTTTTTTTTTTTTAAGGAATTAGAACTATAAAATAACTCTTTATTTAAACATAAGAACATCCATAGTGGTTTTAAAACAAAGATATTTAATTGCAAATCTGGCACGGAAGATACTTAGAGTAATTGAGAAGTGAGTGATAAAGCAAGCCATGTGTTCAGTACTGATATTTTTCCAAATACAAATCATGAGTTTTTCCACAACTCTCAATGAAGTCAAGGAAGGTACTGTTTAAAAATTAATACAGATCCAGATATATTAATATAGATATTTGAAAAATAAAACACAATATTTACCTCAAAATTTTTCTATCTCAAACTTTCTATCTCAAAATATCTAAAAGATATTTCTTTTTGTTTTTATCACAAAAGCAACTCAATATGTCTCAGAGAATAATGAGCAAATTCATTATCTACTTTTAAAATTATCTATCTACTTTTAAAACCCCTCTCTTTAAAATCAGGCCCTTAATATATTTCTAAAGACATTTAAAAATGTTTTCAAAGTAACTGTAAGGCAAAAAAGGAAAAGGAAAAAAACTGAAGAGAAACTGCAGATGAATGTGTGTCTTAAATTTGCTGCGAATAATTTTTTTTGACTATTATTTCCAATCTACTTATTAAATCCCTGGAAACTGAGAAATGTCATGACTCTTCAGAGAATTAACATAAATAGTGACGACTGGTAGAAACAATTCAAAGATACTTAATGGATGCAAATTTACATATCATGTTTTTCCCTCCAAGTATAGGCTTGCCATTTTTCCTGTTCCAGATTCTCTACTACGCTTACCTGAAAAATGTTTTTAAAGGTTCATTAAGAAAATGGAAATTATAAGTCTCTTAAATTTTAAAATCGATGATTGTGTGACAAAGTTATATCTTGGGGAATTATTATTTTATATGACTAAATGAAAGAGTGGAGAATTTTCAATTCCTATTCATGAGGAATGATGTAGCATGGGGGCTTTTAAACCAAATCCATGACGTTCGAGTAAGCCTTATTCTAGAATAGATATTCCTTTTTTTTTTAAGCAAGATTTTTTTTTCTGTGTTTTACATATTTGGTTTTTTGGTTGTATTTTATTTGAACAAAGGATACCTGATGCCTTCTTTTATCATGGGTAAATGGCACAGCCAACCTGTGTCTTGGTTTCTACATCTAGACAAAGAGATAATAATATCATTGGGTAGTTCGAATAAATTGTGACTATGCATATAAACTATTAAATGTGAATACACAATAAAAGTGTGTTTTCACTGTATTTTCAAATTTGAAGACCTCTCTTATTTAGTACACTGTATAAAAAGACATAATTAAAATCAAGAATTTAGGGAGGAGATAAAATATCTTTCAGTATTCTGAACTTGAAGATACTTGTGTTTTGGTTGTCTTAAAAAAACACTTCACTTATTCTAAAATAAAAAGTTTATTTAATTTAAAAATGCATACATTAAAAAAAGTTTTTGACTTTCTCCCAACTTGTGTATTATTAAAGAAATGAATTACAATGCTCTTAAATGGAAAAAAAAAAAAAGGAAAGAAAGAAAGGAAGGAAGAAAGTAAAATACAGCATTAGTTAAGTTTGCAAGGCAAAACTCGACAAGGGCAGGTTTTTATTCCTAATTCTTAGAGTCAGTATTACCAAGGAATATAGAGCACTTAATAAATCACGAGAAGTGTAAAATTAATGACTCAAAAAAAGGCTTAAATCCTCAACTCATTTAAAAAATCTGTCGTTAGCATGAAAAATGCAAGTAAAGTGGATAGCCTGGAAGGGGAGAAGACCTTGAATTACTTATTGACAAACAGAAGATAACAAAGTACTTGGCTCATATTGAAATGAATGTAAACAAGCAGGATGCATAACTTGCATTCCAGAGGAAATTAGAAAATCTGCTTACTCTGTTGAGTTGTATTTTAAAAGCCAAGGAAACTGGGATGATTTATGAAAATGGAACTGGGTGAAGGGGACTTTAAACAATGAAAGATTTAAAAAGTGAATATAAGAAAAATGAAAGTTAAAAAAAGTGAAGATAATGATGAGGGACTAATGTGGGAAATCCCAAGTCAGCACATTAGTTTTTTTTTTTTTTTTTTTTTTAATTTTTTAATTTATTTATGATAGGCACACAGTGAGAGAGAGAGAGAGGCAGAGACACAGGCAGAGGGAGAAGCAGGCTCCATGCACCGGGAGCCCGACGTGGGATTCGATTCCGGGTCTCCAGGATCACGCCCTGGGCCAAAGGCAGGCGCCAAACCGCTGCGCCACCCAGGGATCCCCAGCACTTAGGTTTTTGATTAAAATGGCACAATTAGCAAACCGAGGGTAGCTTCTCCCAATTTTCCTGTAAAATAATAAAACAAAAGGAAAAGAAGACAAAAACACAACTTTAAAAGCTTGGACTGATGAAACACATGACAGCAGAGTATATGAAGCATTAAAATGTATAAGATATGTAAACTAAATTTCCAAAAACTTACCCAGGCTTCCCTTTATATCTGTAAACAAGCCCACTGAAAAACAGGGAAATGCTTGTCCTCCCTGCGTAAGCCTTGTCTTACCTCTGACTCAAACCTAGTATCTGTGATGGGGAAACAGAGGACTAGCTGAGGACAAAGCACATTGACAGGTCCTTGAAACAGGGAGAGTGACATTCCTCTACAGACTCAACTGCCTTGATGTTAATACTTTGCTAAGGGCTAAAGGCAATCTTAGCCCAAACCCCAGGATCCTGTAAACCTGCTTTAACATATAAATATTCCTTTAGAAATTTCCTTTTATCTCTAAACCCCCAAGATATGTGTTGGCAATCATCCTCTAAGCACATGGCCCACCAATAGACATCTGAAGGGTCTCATGACTCAGGTTTTATTAGACAGTAATAAGTGACCTTTTCCCAACAATAGCTAGCACCCTCAAAGTCCTGGAAACCTTACTTCCAAAATTCCTTAGAGAGTATGTTATCCTCAAACCCCTCCCAACTCCCAGGGATATAATCAACCACCTCTCACAGACCCTGTCCCTGTGCTTTAATAAAACCACCATTTTGCACCAAAGACGTCTCAAGAATTCTTTCTTTGTCGTCGGCTCTGGACCTCACCCCACCAAACCTCACCTATATTCCAAAACTTGATCACCTGCAAGTGTTCTTCTCCAACAAATAACAATCAACAGACAATAAATTCAACAAAGAAATCAAAACACAACAGGAACCACCCAATTTCACAGTTACTACATTTGAGTTTGTGAAATACTTCTCAACCTTAACTTTTCTCTCTCTCATTGTATGAATCTAGTGGAGGAATATTATATTATAGGTGCTCAATTCCACACACTAGGTAGGAATGAATCCTAAAATCACTGCTATAATTCCTCTACCTCAGTGGTTCCAAAGCTGGAGTGGACATCAAGATCATTTTGTGAGCTTTGAAGGAAAAAAATCAGATGCCCAGCTCAGCAGATGCACAACTAAATCGGAATCTTTGGAGTTAAATCATGTATGGTTATTGCCTTCCTTCTGTGTGTGTGTGTGTGTGTGTGTGTGTGTGTGTTTCCTTTCTTTCTTTTCTAATGTACCAGGGATTCAGGCATCCAAGAACTTTTAAGAACTACTGCTCTATCTCTCCATCGCAAAAACATTACACACCTGTGAAATATTCTAGAAGATCTTGTCTTCGATAACCAGTTGCTAATTTCTTTTCTATATTCCATTGCTCCATAGCAAACCTGATACTGATGTTAGGATAAGCATTTAGTTGGGTCCTAAAAGAATACCTGAAGGTCATCATTGAGAAAGTAATAGCCAGCTTTCAAGATCAGATGCCTATCCTGACAGTACTCAAGAAGTCGGATCAAACTGAGTTCGGGACAAATGGGGCTAGGCAGTGCTAGGTATGGGCCAAGGAAGCAGGCTCACAAAAATCCCCAAAATGCTAAGGATGTAAGGAAACCAGAAATAAGGGAACTAGCCAGACCATCCTGCCCTAAGGTGTAGGTGGGGAAGATGCCTTATAACAACAGCTACTTTTAACCCACACAAAAAGCATCAGACTCTAAAAAGGAAGTAAGCCATTAAAGATGTTATCACTAGTTCCTTACTCAGTGGTGATATCAATGGATATGTTAAAAGGATTTAGGTTCCCTGATTAGGCTTTCAATAAAAGACCAACTCTACAAGCCCTTAGTGGACCCCTCTCACTTCTGAGAGCTGTCTCTGTATCCTCACTTAATAAACTTCTATCCCTTTACTCCCTCTTCCTGTGTCCATGAGATTCATTCTTCGACTCTGTGAGACAAGAACCAAGTTTCCCAATCAAAACCAGACAGGCCCAAGCTGGCAGATGCCATGACAGGAAACTCTTGACAAATTAGGAAGAAATAGCATGAAACTCTGCTTCCTGACTCCCAGTAACATATATTCGGCCCCCTAGTTAACTGATAAAGATAGAAACCCAAACCCCAGGGATATGGGGATACAGCTTTCTCCCCTTCCTCCCTCTCTCATACTCTTTCTCCCTTCTTCCCTATCTCTCACATCTCAAGAATGCACTTTTAGCTTTATTATGCTTTCCTGGTTGTGTCACTTGTCCCTGAGCTGCATGTTTGTCCTTGAATTCATTCTCATGGTAAGACCAAGAACCTTTGGAGATTCTTTGGGTCTGGTTGGGTGGAGTCCCCAGGGGGCCCAGGCATTCCCTGGTTCATGCAGCAACATTTAGATTGCTGATAGATATCTAAACACAACTATTTGAAACCAAAATACATTAACTATTCTGTTCTTCAGCTTCTGGACAATTGTTTTTCCCTTTTCTCATTTTGCTATTTTGGGAAATGTGACCAACCTTTGCCCATGTTCTTTATTGAGGCATGAATGCTAAAGAATCTCAGTCTCTTCTTAAACTCTAGTCATTCTCTCTGAGACATCTATTATAAATCTACAATTCTTCTGGTCTAATTGGTTTGCTTGTCTCAAGTTTCCATACTCCCTCCTTTACTTAAAAGCTAACAGCAAAAAAAAAAAAAAAAAAAAAAAAAAAGCTAACAGCAAACAGCCTACTAGATGATATTCCTGATATGTTACCTTGTATTTGTCACTCTGCAATTTAAAATCTTGTAAGACTCATAATCCTTCTAATAACACCATTCCTCTGATCCATAATTCTTTGCCCTCCCTTCTAGTGCTCTCTCTCTCTCTCTCTCAAAACAAGCAAACAACAAAAAATAAGCCGCATAATCTTCAGGACAAAGTTCAGCCTCTGTTTCATAAGACAGGAAAGAAAAATCACTCCAGGCTTTCTCCTGTTCTAATCAACTCTACAAACTGCAAACGTGAGAGAGAATTATGGATCGGAGGAATGAACTAAAAAGTTCTGAGAAATATTTGGGTGGCCTGAAAGCTGATGTGAACTGCTGTAGGTATCTATATACTTTTGCTGGGAGCCATAGCCTGGGGCCAATCTTCCCCAGAAGTTTTAGAGGGAGCTGAGGTGGGAGAAACCTTCTAAGATCTGCTATAACCTACCCCCACCCCCTGCCCATTGCTGTAAAACAATTACTGCCCTTGACTGCCCCATGGAGAGCCCAGTGCAAGTGGAATTATTTCCAGTAACAAAACAACCCTGAGGATTTGATGAAATCAGTGAAGCCGATCATTTGCTTTCTGGGATTCTTTTCTCCAATTTTTCCTTCTTAATCCCTGCTGCCTCCTGTGGCTGGTGGATTCCAAATTAAGGAAACTGCCTCATCCTGTAGCTGCCTTTTTCTAGTCATATAAAAAATTCCTGGGTTAAACTGTGTGGTGGACTGAACAGCCAGTGGGACAGTCAGCGGTTGCGCACTTGAACACTTTCTCTCAATTCTCTTTAGAGACATTTGAAGGATACAGACACATTGGTCATCCCTGAAACATTAATTTTAGGGCAATGAGAAATCAGAGGTCAAAAAGACTAGATGCTGGAAAAGTAAAACCAATCTAAAAGAAAGAGGACACTGAACAAATTATATCTGATGTAGGAAAGATGTTAGGGTTCACAGCTCACGGCCAAGAAAGATTTCTTGAGATGTCTTTGGTGCAAAAAGGTGGTTTTATTAAAGGCATGGGGATAGGATCCATGAGCAGAAAGAGCTGCCCTGGGGTCAGCCATAGAAAGTGGCTAATTATATACTTAAACTTTGGGAGGGATGTAGGGATAGCCTAAGTCTCTAAGGAATTTTGGAAGCAAGGTTTCTAGGACCTTGAGGGGACCAGCTACTGTTAGGAAAGTGTCATTTACTGTTCTCTAGTAAAACCTGAGTCACCAGATCCTTCAGATGTCTATCAGCGAGCTATATGCTTGGGGGATGATTGCTAACACAGATCTTGGGGGGTAGAGATAAAGGAAGTTCCAAAAAGAATTTTTCTGTTAAAGTAGACTACAAAAGAACCATGATACAGATAGATCAATAATTTAAAATAAATATTACTTAAAGGAATAGGAGTAATATTTATAAGACATGAGCAAATATTTGCTATGAGAAATATAATTAAATAAATGCCACAGTGTATATAATAAATCACAGACTGAATAGCTGTGCAACAAATTAGTAATTTCAAACTAAGCCATGTATCAAATACTCCCGCTAGAAAAAAGAAAAAAAAAAAAATGAGGGAGTTGGAAAATTTAAGATAAAAGACTTTTTTCTCTCTGATCCCAATATAGAATACAAATTCTTTTTGAACATATAGAGAGCCTTAAAAAAATTGAAATTAAAAAAAAAAATTTGAAATTTTATTAAATTACAAAAGAAGTCTCAATTAATTCTAAAAGGTGAATGCCACCAGAGCATTTTTCTTACCAAAATGCAATAATCTTTGATATTATTAAGTAAAATAGAGCTAAATATATTCTTTATGTTTGGACTTAAATAACATATTACTAAATAAGCTTTAGGTTGTAAAGGAAATTCTAAAATAGGTTACATAACATAACTAATGGCAATGAAAATATTATGATGAAAATTTTGTGGAAAAAGTGAATACAGTCCTTGGAAGGAATTTTATGGCTGTAAGTGCATTTTTTTTTTTTTTTTCAGGAAACAAGAAGAATAATAAGCAAACCAATTAAGCAAACAAGCTTAGCATTTAACTCAGGAAATTGGAAAAGGCACAACAAAAAGCAAACAAAGGGAATAATAAGAGTGCAAAAAACAGTTAAATAGAGAACATGAGCAGCACTAAAGACAAGTTTTTTAACTTTTTTTTTTTTTTTTAACAATGAAGGGCACTGACTTTTGGCAAGATGAACCAAATCAAAAGAGTGAAAACATAAAAATGAACCAATAGAGAATTAAAAAGTTTGAATAAGTGCAGATACAAGGAAAATGTGAAATTATTGTGCTTTAAAAACAGCTATGTGGATGAAACATGATATTGGATAATAAACATGCTAAATGGGTCAAATAAAATTTATTAGATAAGTCTGAGAGAAACTTGAATTATAGTAAAAAATACCCTTGCAGGTTTTTATTATTAAGGGTGTTCTAACAAATTTTTAATGAATAGTCAGTTGCCACCTTATTCAATTTGTTTCAGAATAAAAAAAAAAAATGTGAAAAAAACAACAGCCTCTTTAGTTATAGAACAAAATACTAAAGCTTAAATTAAGTATTAGCAATTATTACACAACGTTTTGATCAAGAAGGTTTTTTCCCTCAGGAATATAAGAAGAGTTCAACCTCTGAAAATGCATCAATGTCATATTTCCCACATTTATATTGACATGTATGAGTACCTCGATTATCAAAAAAAGAATCTGGAAAATTCAGCATCTGCTATTTTTTAGAAAAAAAAAAATCAGAATACTAGGGCAAGCTGTTAATTTGACTAACTTTATGGATTCCCAAACAACTGAGAACTTTGTATTGAACATGGAGCTTTGTATTTTTTCTTGGAAATAAAACAAATACCCTCACTACCATTAAGTCTAGAAATGAAGGTCTTGACTAATGTTATGGAGGAAGAAAAAGAAAAAAAGTGATGTAAAGAGTAAAAGAAGATAAAACTCATTATTTCCAAATGATCTGACCATATGGTTAGGAAAACCTTCAAAACCAACCTGTACACTGTAAAAACTAATAAGCCAGGTTAGGAAAGTTACTGTAATAAGATTTACTTATCAGTCTTGTTAGTATATTTCCATAGAAATAATAAAATAATAAATGATAGAAATATAATAAATATTAAGATGCCATTCAAATAACAAAACAACTGATTCTCTATAAAGTATATGAGAACGAACTTAATCCTAAAGATACAAGACTTATGTACAGAATTTGAAAACTTTAATAAAATGTTTGGAGACATTTCATAATCTTAGATGAGAGGACTTAACATTATAAAGATATCGGTTATTCCTTTTTAGTTCTCTGATCCCTGAAATTCCACATCTGTCATACAAGCAAAATATATCCACTCCATCTATAGGTCTTCATAAAGATCCTCAAGACAGGATCAGATCAGGGACAGGATCAGATCAGGGACACCTGGGTGGCTCAGAGTCTGGAGATCAAGTCCTACATGGGGCTCCCTGCATGGAGCCTGCTTCTCCCTCTGCTTATGTCTCTGCTTCTCTGTGTGTGTGTGTCTTTCATGAATAAATAAATAAAATCTTTAAAAAAAAAGAGGATTAGATCAATTCAAAATCTTTTCATCTAAATCTAAATCTAGTCATCTAAGATATGTAAACCCAGCTTGGATAAGGCACTTATGTGTCACTCATTCTGGGGTAAAATTCTTTTTAATCTATGATATGATGAAATCAACACAAGTTTTTGACCCCAAAATTTCAAAATACAATGATGGACAGGTGTAGGTTAATAGTAATAGATATTCTGGTTTAAAAAGTGGGGAAATGGAAGGTTAAAGATTTACCAGTCCAAAGCAGTTTTGAAATCCAATTGAGTAAACTCCAGCTGTAGTTCCTTGATTAGGCTTCAAGGTATTAGAGAGGAAGAAGGATTTCATCTGCCCCATGGTCCTTCTAGCTGGACTTAGAAGCAAATTAACTTAAGATAGATTAAGAGGAGAAAATCAAATTTAATAGGCATATGTATGGGGAATCCATATAGACATGAAATTCCAAAGACAACGGGGCAACAAGAAGTTTGTCTGAGCTAAGGTAGGGTCTGAGTATCCAATGGGAAGAAAGACCATTAGCAAGAAGGTGAAAGGAAATGTTCAGGAAAACAAAAGTTGCCCAGTTATGCAGATGAATTTCTTAGGTCAAAGAGGTCTTTGTTGGACTTCTTTACTCTTGCAGGCTCTCCTTTCCAATGTAAATTTAAGCAGTTGAGGAGAAGGCAGAGAAGAGAGCCTTTCTTGTATCTGCTGGGTTTTGATTACTTTTAACTCAAAATAATCTTTATGCCGAAGTGGCACATCTTGGAGTGTTTCCTGCACCCCTTCAAAAGGTTGGGAGTAATCCGTCTATGTGGCCCCTTGCTCTGTCCTCTTGGCTTTTCTCTCCTCCCTCTGTAGTATTGGCTCTACCCTCTACATCATTAGTTCTTACCCATAAATATTAATAACTGATGGCAACTGAGTATGGTTGGCCCCCCTTCATCTATGGGACATGTGTTTCAAGACCGTCAGTGGATGCCAGACACCGTGGATAGCACTGAATCCTATATTAGAATGTTTTTTCCTGAACATACACACATGTGTAAAGTTTAATTTATAAATTAGATACTGTAAGAAATTGGTAACAATAACTAATAAAATAGAACATTTACAACAATAGATTGTAATGAAACTGTGTAAATGTGGTCCTTTTCTCCCTCCCAAAATATCTTTCTGGGCTGTTCTCGCTTTTCTTGTGATGATGTGACAAGACGAAATGACTGTGTGATGAAATAAAGTGAGGGCAATGACCAAGGCATTGTTATGTAGCCTTAGGCCATAGTTGGCCTTCTGACAACATGTCAAAGGGAGGCTTACCTGCTTCCAGACTGCCTGTGACCGTGACCACAGGTGACTGAAACTGTGGAAAGTGAGACCACAGAAAGCAAAACTACGGATGGGGGTGGGTAGCTACTGTGGTGTTATCCACCTCCTCGCTGCCAATAGATTTGGGGGATCAAACAGCCCCCTTCTTTACCAGTACTCTTTCTTTCTTTTTAATTTCAAGCTGGCACTGTTTCTACTGCTAACGATTTCACAAAATGTTTCTTTTCTTTTTTTTTTTTTTTTTTTTTTAAACTTCACCAAGTTTTAATCCATTGAGCAAAAGCCATACAGACAAATCTTTTGGGGATTTTTTTTCTTTATCTTGACCGCCTGCTGAAAGGGCTGAGGACAATGGCCTTATGCTTTGGAGGTCCTCTGGTTGGATGGAAAAGGTCTGTGAAGCACACACAGCCTTCATCTCTTGAGAGAGACTTTGTGTGACTGTACACTATGACATTTGGATCTTCCTGACTTTTTAGCAAAAGGTTATGCAGCTGACACCTTCATTTACTTTTTCATGTCATTTAAAGCAGCCAACTTAATTTCAACACTTTGCAGTATGGATAGCCTGAGAATCTTCTAAATCATCGCATACTGATTTCCTTTTTGTTTAACAGTTCTTCCATTATTTCTCTCTATTTTTCTTATGTTTTACTTTGAGCAACAAAAGAAACCAGGCCATTCCTGTAGCATTTTATTTGGAGATCTCCTTAGCTTAATATTCACATTCATCACTTACAAGTTCTGCTTCCCACATGAATATAGTAGACAATTTTACTGAGCTTTGCTACTGCATAACAGGATACCCTGTCCTCTGGTTTCCAGTGCTCACTATTTTATTTCCTTTTGAGCCTTTGTCAGCTGTGTCCTCCCAGGTTTCTACCATCAGTCTACACCCAGTGATTTAGACTTTCTCTAAGGTGATTTAGTGTTTCTTCTTCCTGTTCCTTGTGCTCTTCTGAAAACTCATTGGTAGCACATTTAAATACATATTGCACTAACAGTTTAAGATAATCTTTTTTTTTGAAGATTTTATTTACTTATTTTTTAAAAATATTATTTATTTATTAATTTATTCATTCATGATAGACATAGAGAGAGTCAGAGACACAGGCAGAGGGAGAAGCAGGTTTCATGCAGGGCGCCCGACATGGGACTCGATTCCGAAACCCCGGGGATCACGCCCTGTGCCAAAGGTAGACACCCAGGCAATCCCTATTTACTTATTTTGATAGTGAGTGAGGGAGAAAGAGAGAGAGAGAGAGGAAGAGCAAGTGCACAAGCAGGGGGGAGGGACAAAGGGAGAAGCAAACTGCTGAGCAGGGAGCTTGATGCAGGACTTGATCCCAGGATCCTAGGATCATGACCTGAGCTGAACCAAATAGAGAATCAGTGCTTACGTTACTGAGCCATCCAGGCACCTTGTTCAAGACAATCTAATCTAAGGGTTTTCTTATATTCCTCAAAACTTTTTCAACCCCTACCCACTGGTGAATTCCAAAGCCTCAGTTACACATGCAAGGTTGCCTTTTCCGTATAATATAACAGAATCATGAGAGAGATGTTCCATCGTATTCAAGAGTTCTGCCCAAGAGATAATATAAGGGGGAGGGACATTTGGGCTCATCTTGGAATGCTGCCTCCTACTACTCCCAATAATAAGGAAAACCCAGTTTTCTACAACACTATTTCCTTCAGCTCTGCACTCCAAAGCCTTACTTCTTTTTGTTAAATAAGTTTTTTGATTTTTATTTATTATTCATGAGAGACACTGAGAGAGAGAGAGAGAGAGAGAGAGGCAGAGACACAGGCAGAGGGAAAAGCAGGCTCCTTGCCGGGAGCCCAACGTGGGACTTGATCCCGGGTCTCCAGGATCAGGTTCTGGGCTGAAGGCAGCGCTAAACTTCTGAGCCACCCAGGATGCCTCAAAGCCTTACTTCTTATAAAGTGTTTATATTATTTTTTCTTGATTTATGGATGTTAAAAATTAAAGACTGGTTTCTCATTTTACTAGAGGCAGTTTGAACTCTCTTATCATTTCCTATATAACTTTATATATATACATTATATAAATTATATATAATCATATATATAGACATATGTACTGTTTGTTGCAAATTTAAGTATTTAAAAAACTTTTAAAGATTTCATATTTATTGATTTAGAAAGAGAGAGAAAGAGAGACAGCTAGTGAGTTGGGGAGAGCGCGCGAGAGAGAATCTTAAGCAGACTGCACTGAGCACAGAGCCAGATGTGGGACTTGACCCTGTATCCTGAGATCATGACCTGAGCCAAAATCAAGAGTCAGACAATCAACTGACTGAGCCACACAGGTACCCAGCAAATTTAAATATTTTTAAAAATATTTATTTATTTATTTATTTATTTATTTATTTATGATAGAGAGAGAGAGAGAGAGAGAGAGAGAGGCAGAGACACAGGCAGAGGGAGAAGCAGGCTCCATGCCGGGAACCGACGTGGCACTCGATCCCGGGACTCCAGGATCCTGTCCTGGGCCAAAGGCAGGCGCTAAACCGCTGGGCCACCCAGGGATCCCCTCAAATTTAAATATTTTAATATAATTATATCAACAACTTCCCTATACCAGACTTTTTGAGTACTTTGCTATTTTCTTTCCCCTAATTTCCATTAATATATTTTAATTTTTTTCCAAGTATTGTCATGCATAAGATAATCTGTTGCTTAGACATTTTTTCCAGATAGGTGCTGCTCCAATATGGCTGATCAGTCTTTAGGCTTTTCCTTTGATGCAAAGACCCCTTCCTTTCTATATTTTCTTGATACATTACTTTTCCTTCCCAGATTACATGTTTTTGCTACCTTGTTTTTCTGGAGCACATTCTACAAAGGTACAAATGGGCGATAAATATTCCTAATCTTCACATTTATGAAGATACCTTAATTATATCCTCAAAATTCACTTATTGTTTTTCTAGATATAGAAATGTAGGATAAAAATCATGACCCCTCAGAACTCTGGAAGTTTTATTTTGTCATCTTCTAATATCTAGTGTTATTATTGCCCAATCTGATGCCATTTGATCCTTGTTTTATTGTAGGTGACCTATTTGTTTCTCTCTGGAAGATTTTGTGTCCATTCTTTATCTCTGGTGTGATATCTTCTGGTCCTTTTTGTTATTTTTTATTGTGCCCAGCACACTATGGAACTGTTAGTCATCTCTGCTGTAATACAGATGGAGAAAGTTTTGAGGTAGACTAGACTTTTAGTATCAAAGAGTTTACATTCAGAAAATCTTAATTGAAAACTTAGTACTGTATTCAAGTGCCAGATACTTAAATTGAAGCAAATGAGTAGATTCATGAAATGAAAACCTTGAAATTAAAAATGCCTAGAATATTCCATTTATAAGGGCATCATTTAAGGGTTCATTTATTCCTATAATGAACTGAACTGAAACAAAAAAGTCACATATTAACCCACACTGCAAAGAAAATATATTGCATTTAATAAAGAAGAAATTAATAGGTCTCAACAAAATCTTTGAGTTCCTGAAAAAGTTAAACATGTGGAAAAATGGATGACATTTATAAATATTGGAGAAATATAATGAAGGAATAAGAGGGATTGATTTATTAGGAAAGATTAGGAAATCTAAAGATACATAGCATGACTAAGATATAGCTAAGGGGATACTAATAAATGTACTGAGTTGTAGTTGCACTGATTTAGGAATTGTAAGAAACAAGAGCAATTGCTTGGGTGTATTACAAAGAATTATAATTAGTTTTAATGAAATTGAATAAAATATTAATATAAGACTTAATTTGTGATACAGTACATTTCAGGATTTGTGACCATTAAAGAATTTTAAATGATGATTACTTCATTAATAAAGTGTTATTATCCATCTCAATTACTCAGGCTCTTTCAGGTAAACATGATAAAATTGATTATCACAACAGCATGATTTTTGTTCCTTCCAACTTTTATCCAGCCAGGAATTTACTTGGGGTGGGGGGTATGAAGAGGGTGGTCAAGGGGGGAAGCAGCAGGTTGAAGGTAGAAGATTTACTTTTATTTACCCTATAAAGTGCACTAGTCCTCTTTCTTTATTTCAAGCAAAACTCACATTCACATTTATAGGCTTTTTTAGTCAATTAGAATGCAGTTTCAGGAGAGGCACATCCTAGATGGTTAAGTTGCTTAAGCGATAGACTATTAATTTTGTCTCAGGTCACGGTCTCAGAGTCCTGAGATCCAGCTCTGCATTGGGCTCTGGGCTGAGCATGGAGCCTGCTTGAGATTTTCAGTTTCTCTCTCCCTCTGCCCCTCTCCCTGCTTACATGCTCTCTCTTTCTCTCAAAATACATACATACATACGTATATTAAAAAAGAAAGAATGCAGTTCCTGGAAATCATTGCAGTAGCATAAATACCTCAAAAAGTTAAATGTTGTGGTTCTTAGTAAGCCCATAAAGTCATGAAAATAGCTTAAGGAAACAACATAAAAATGATGAAATCCATGCAAAGTGTGTCAGGTCCCAAAAGAAAATAACTTTCATTTTCTCGTGTGAACCACTCACGGCACTAACAGTTCCTTTATAATAATTTATTTTATATTTTTTCCATTTTGCACAAGAAATACAGATTCATTGAACAACTGGATACTTGTAAAGTACAGATGGTGTTTGGCTCAATTCACAAACTTGAGAATAAAATTGGATCTCCATTCAAAATATTTGTTTGTCAGCAAATATGTATTGAATGTCTACTCTATGCCATGAACTTGTCTGGGCCCTCTAGTGGGGGAGACAGAAAATGATTCTCTGGGCTAGTGAAAATAGAGGCTTGTAGATGGCAATATTCTGAAGGAAACAAAATAGGAAGATGTGACAACAGCTTGGGAGAGAAGGGGCTTTAGGCTCTACATTTCAGAGGGTTTAAGAAGGGGCTCTGAATTTACAAGAAAGAACTTGAATCTTGACCTATTATCAATCTTGTTATCCAATCTCTCAAGAAACATTCCAATGAACATTTTATAATTATACATGTCATAATATATTTTCTGATAGTGTTTATTTTTTTTTTTTAAGATTTTATTTATTTACTCATGAGAGACCAGGGAGAGAGAGGCAGAGACACAGGCAGAGGGAGAAGCAGGCTCTCTACAGGGAGACAATGTGGGATCCCAGACAATGGGATCCCAGGACTCCAGGATCATGCCCTGGGCTGAAGGCAGACACTCAAACACTGAGCCACCCAGGCAGCCCTCTGATAGTGTTTAAGTTAGTTTACAAGCAACTGATAATATTTCTATAGTTAATAAGGTGATACTGAATTGAAAGACCTGACTTAAATACTGACTATATAATGTCTATTTTATCAGACCTATCTTACAAGTGAGAAAACTGAGACTTCGTTTAAAAATCTGATTACAGGGACGATTGGGTGGCTCAGTGGTTGAGCTTCTGCCTTGGACTCAGGGCATGATCCTGGGGTGTTGGGATCGAGTCTCCCTCTGCCTATGTCTCTGCCGCTCTCTCTGTGTCTCTCATGAATAAATAATAAATAAATAAATTTAAAAATCTTTTTTAAAAAGAACTTGATTACGTTAGATTAACTAGCATGTGGTTTAGCTCCAGTGTGAATCCGCATCAGTATGTCTGTCTGTCTATAATGCTCATGTTCTATCTGTGGGAGTTCTATTTTACTTTTCAGCATGAAATACAGCATTGGATTTTAGTTCAAACTTGCTTGCCATTTCCACTGAATTCAGTGTTCATTGGGAAAAAACAAAATGTCTGAAGATATTATAGATAATATTTAGGAAGACAGATTTTGAATTCAAAAGTGGCATCTTTTAAGTGATATTGTAGCACTGTACCAGTGTTTAAATTACAGTCTGAAAATACATTAATACACAGGAAATTAAATTATAAAATTTATATGCTTTTAAAAAAATTTATTTATTTAATTATTCATGAGAGACACAAAGAGAGAAAGAGAGAGAGACAGAGACATAGGCAGAGGGTGAAGCAGGCTCCATGCAGGGAGCCTGATGCGGGACCCGATCGGGGGACTCCAGGATCACGCCCTGAGCCAAAGGCAGACATTCAACGGCTGAGCCACCTGGGCTTCCCAATTTATATACATTTTGAGTTTTAAAAATTACTCTGGAGACAAGAATGAGCTAGGATCAGCTTATAAAAGAGTTTAGAAAACATGGAAAGGGAGATTTACTGATGGAATTGAACAGCTTGGCAGTATTTGTAACTTGTGTTAAATCATGGGAAAACAAATCTTCATGAGTTCTGCACTGGACACCTGGAGTAGCAAGGGAGCCCTGTTGACGTGGAAGATATGAAATCATAAAAGCTAAGGCAATTATGTGCCCCCAAAGATGAGATCATCATTAGGACAAATTTTTATTATCTAAGTACACCTGGGCCAAAGTATTTTACTGGCTTTTTATGTAAGATTAAATCTACTGGAAATTAATCTTCTAATCATTCAATTTTGTTCTAAAACTAGAGATAGAAGATTGATGATAAATAGCTATAGCTGCATATATAGTAATTATACGTCATATATGTAATTTCTTTTCTGCTAATTAATTTTACTAATTACATATATGAAACAAGTGATTATTAAATACAAATGTTAATTTACTCTAAATGAGTAAACCATTATTAGCATTTGTGTTAATTGACATTGTGTTAATTGGCATTATGTTAATTGGTATTCAATGTAATGATGATGTCAAATTTAATAGCTTTATTAATTAGTATCTAAAAACACTTTTGATAATTTAAGATGCACTTGTCAAAAGCACTCATTCTTTGCTTTGAAGAAATGGGTTGGCAAGTTATTTCACAAGGAAAAACTGATTTTTTTCAGAAATGAAATGCTTGCATTTACATAAAAATATTTGCCCTTTGAGTTGCTCCTTGAAGTGCTCCAGATCAATTAAGAGAAAATGTATTTGACAGAAAATATTTATGGTGAGGCACTAACTTGATAGTACCAGTATGTTGGAGTCACACAACCCATACTTGGATATGGATGGAATATGTGCCCTTCCAGAGCCCATTACACCTTTTATACTATGCTAGAGTTCTTCAAAATCGTTTAAACAGTGCTAAGTTTGTGATAACGATATAAGGAATTTGGGAAGGATAGAACATGATATTTTGAAAACTTGTAAAATATAAATAGGACTAATGAAAATGAAGACAAATACACAAAATTTGGGGAAATACATTTCAGTGATGTTTGTGTTAAAGTTCAAATTAATTTAAACAATCTTTTAAAAAATAATTCTTTTATCCTGGGAGGAGGGGCAAGATGTTGGAAGAGTAGGGTCCCCAGGTCACCTGTCCCCACCAAATTACCTAGAAAACCTTCAAATCATCCTGAAAATCTACGAATTCAGCCTGAGATTTAAAGAGAGACCAGCTGGAATGCTACAGTGAGAAGAGTTCGCGCTTCTATCAAGGTAGGAAGACGGGGAAAAAGAAATAAAGAAACAAAGGCCTCCAAGGGGGAGGGGCCCCGCGAGGAGCCGGGCTGAGGCCGGAGCCAGTGTCCCCAGGACAGGAGAGCCCCGTCCCGGAGACGCAGGAGCTGCACCGACCTTCCCGGGCGGAAAGGGGCTCGCGGGGAGGTGGAGCAGGACCCAGGAGGGCGGGGATGCCCTCGGGCTCCCGGGGACACTAACAGACACCTGCGCCCCGGGAGAGCCCCACACCCCGCGGCCGAGCTCCCTAAGGGCTGCAGCGCGCACGGCGGGACCGGAGCAGCTCGGAGGGGCTCGGGGGCGGCTCCGCGGAGGGGGCTGCGGGGCGGGAGCAGCTCGGGGGGGCTCGGGGGCGGCTCCGCGGAGGGGGCTGCGGGGCGGGAGCAGCTCGGGGGGCTCGGGGGCGGCTCCGCGGAGGGGGCTGCGGGGCGGGAGCAGCTCGGGGGGCTCGGGGGCGGCTCCGCGGAGGGGGCTGCGGGGTGGGAGCAGCTCGGGGGGGCTCGGGGGCGGCTCCGCGGAGGGGGCTGCGGGGCGGGAGCGCGAATCCAACAGCACAGGCGCCAGAGCACAGGGCGCCGGGACACAGCCCAGGATCCGGCCTCCCCCGGGACAGGCAGAGGCCGGGAGGGCCCAGGAGAGCGAGGACGCTCCTGCCCCAGCTGAGCAGATCAGCGGCCCCGCCCCGGAGCTTCCAGGCCCTGCAGACAGAGAGCTCGAGAGTTAACGCGGGAGCTGACTCCAGGGCTGCAGAGCTGGCCTCGCAACTGCGGTTGTTCCTCCCGGGGCCTCACGGGGTAAACAACCTCCACTGAGCCCTGCACCAGGCAGGGGGCAGAGCAGATCCCCCAAGTGCTAACACCTGAAAATCAGCACAACAGGCCCCTCCCCCAGAAGACCAGCTAGACGGACAAGTTCTAGGGGAACTCAAGGGACTTAAAGTATACAGAATCAGAAGATCCTCCCCCGTGGGTATTTTGTTTTTTTTTCTTTTTGATTTCTGATTGCTTCCCCCAACCTTTTTTTTCACCTTTCTTTCTTTTTCTTTCTCTGTTTTCCTTTTTTTCTTCCTTTTTTCCTTTTCCTTTTTCTCTTTTCTTTACTTCTCTCTCTTTTTTTCTCCTTTTCCCAATACAACTTTTTTTTCGGCCACTCTGCACTGAGCAAAATGACTAGAAGGAAAACCTCACCTCAAAAGAATCAGAAACAGTCGTCTCTCCCACAGAGTTACAAAATCTGGATTACAATTCAATGTCAGAAAGCCAATTCAGAAGCACTATTATACAGCTACTGGTGGCTCTAGAAAAAAGCATAAAGGACTCAAGAGACTTCATGACTGCAGAATTTAGATCCAATCAGGCAGAAATTAAAAATCAATTGAATGAGATGCAATCCAAACTAGAAGTTCTAACGATGAGGGTTAACGAGGTGGAAGAACAAGTGAGTGACATAGAAGACAAGTTGATGGCAAAGAGGGAAACTGAGGAAAAAAGAGACAAACAATTAAAAGATCATGAAGACATATTAAGGGAAATAAACGACAGCCTGAGGAAGAAAAACCTAGGTTTAATTGGGGTTCCCTAGGGTGCCGAAAGGGCCAAAGGGCCAGAATATGTATTTGAACAAATCCTAGCTGAAAACTTTCCTAATCTAGGAAGGGAAACAGGCATTCAGATCCAGGATATAGAGAGATCCCCCCCTAAAATCAATAAAAACCGTTCAACACCTCGACATTTAATAGTGAAGCTTGCAAATTCCAAAGATAAAGAGAAGATCCTTAAAGCAGCAAGAGACAAGAAATCCCTGACTTTTATGGGGAGGAGTATTAGGGTAACAGCAGACCTCTCCACAGAGACCTGGCAGGCCAGAAAGGGCTGGCAGGATATATTCAGGGTCTTAAATGAGAAGAACATGCAACTAAGAATACTTTATCCAGAATAGAAGGAGAGATAAAGAGCTTCCAAGACAGGCAGCAACTGAAAGAATATGTGACCTCCAAACCAGCTCTGCAAGAAATTTTAAGGGGGACTCTTAAAATTCCCCTTTAAGAAGAAGGTCAGTGGAACAATCCACAAAAACAAGGACTGAATAGATATCATGATGACACTAAACTCATATCTGTCAATAGTAACTCTGAACGTGAACGGGCTTAATGACCCCGGCAAAAGGCGCAGGGTTTCAGACTGGATAAAAAAGCAGGACCCATCTATTTGCTGTCTACAAGAGACTCATTTTAGACAGAAGGACACCTCCAGCCTGAAAATAAAAGGTTGGAGAACCATTTACCATTCGAATGGTCCTCAAAGCAGGAGTAGCCATCCTTATATCAGATAAACTAAAATTTATCCCAAAGACTGTAGTGAGAGATGAAGAGGGACAGTATATCATACTTAAAGGATCTATCCAACAAGAGTACTTAACAATCCTGAATATATATGCCCCGAATGTGGGAGCTGCCAAATATTTAAACCAATTAATAACCAAAGTGAAGAAATACTTAGATAATAATACACTTATACTTGGTGACTTCAATCTAGCTCTTTCTATACTTGATAGGTCTTCCAAGCACAACATCTCCAAAGAAACAAGAGCTTTAAATGATACACTGGACCAGATGGATTTCACAGATATCTACAGAACTTTACATCCAAACTCAACTGAATACACATTCTTCTCAAGTGCACATGGAACTTTCTCCAGAATAGACCACATACTGGGTCACAAATCGGGTCTGAACTGATACCAAAAGATTGGGATCGTCCCCTGCATATTCTCAGACCATAATGCCTTGAAATTAGAACTAAATCACAACAAGAAGTTTGGAAGGACCTCAAACACGTGGAGGTTAAGGACCATCCTGCTAAAAGATGAAAGGGTCAACCAGGAAATTAAGGAAGAATTAAAAAGATTCATGGAAACTAATGAGAATGAAGATACAACTGTTCAAAATGTTTGGGATGCAGCAAAAGCAACCTGAGGGGGAAATACATCGCAATACAAGCATCCATTCAAAAACTGGAAAGAACTCAAATAAAAAAGCTAAGCTTTCACATGAAGGAGCTAGAGAAAAAACAGCAGATGGGCCCTATGCCCAGCAGAAGAAGAAGAAGGTCAGTGGAACAATCCAGCAGAAGAAGAAGAGTTAATTAAAATTCGAGCAGAACTCAATGAAATCGAGACCAGAAGAACTGTGGAACAGATCAACAGAACCAGGAGTTGGTTCTTTGAAAGAATTAATAAGATAGATAAACCATTAGCCAGCCTTATTAAAAAGAAAAGAGAGGAGACTCAAATTAATAAAATCATTAATGAGAAAGGAGAGATCACTACCAACACCAAGGAAATACAAAAGATTTTAAAAACATATTATGAACAGCTGTACGCCAATAAATTAGGCAATCTAGAAAAAATGAACGCATTCCTGGAAAGCCACAAACTACCAAAACTGGAACAGGAAGAAATAGAAAACCTGAACAGTCCAATAACCAGGGAGAAAATTGAAGCAGTCATCAAAAACCTCCCAAGACACAAGAGTCCAGGGCCAGATGGCTTCCCAGGGGAATTCTATCAAACGTTTAAAGAAGAAATCATACCTATTCTACTAAAGCTGTTTGGAAAGATAGAAAGAGATGGAGTACTTCCAAATTCGTTCTATGAGGCCAGCATCACCTTAATTCCAAAACCAGACAAAGACCCCACCAAAAAGGAGAATTATAGACCAATATCCCTGATGAACATGGATGCAAAAATTCTCAACAAGATACTAGCCAATGGATCCAACAATACATTAAGAAAATTATTCACCATGACCAAGTAGGATTTATCCCCGGGACACAAGGCTGGTTCAACACCCGTAAAACAATCAATGTGATTCATCATATCAGCAAGAGAAAAACCAAGAACCATATGATCCTCTCATTAGATGCAGAGAAAGCATTTGACAAAATACAGCATCCATTCCTGATCAAAACTCTTCAGAGTGTAGGGATAGAGGGAACTTTCCTCGACATCTTAAAAGCCATCTACGAAAAGCCCACAGCAAATATCATTTTCAATGGGGAAGCACTGGGAGCCTTTCCCCTAAGATCAGGAACAAGACAGGGATGTCCACTCTCACCACTGCTGTTCAACATAGTACTGGAAGTCCTAGCCTCAGCAATCAGACATCAAAAAGACATTAAAGGCATTCAAATTGGCAAAGAAAAAGTCAAACTCTCCCTCTTCGCCGATGACATGATACTCTACATAGAAAACCCAAAAGTCTCCACCCCAAGATTGCTAGAACTCTTACAGCAATTCGGTAGCGTGGTAGGATACAAAATCAATGCCCAGAAATCAATGGCATTTCTATACACTAACAATGAGACTGAAGAAAGAGAAATTAAGGAGTCAATTCCATTTACAATTGCACCCAAAAGCATAAGATACCTAGAAATAAACCTAACCAAAGAGGTAAAGGATCTATACCCTCAAAACTATAGAACACTTCTGAAAGAAATTGAGGAAGACACAAAGAGATGGAAAAATATTCCATGCTCATGGATTGGCAGAATTAATATTGTGAAAATGTCAATGTTACCCAGGGCAATGTACACGTTTAATGCAATCCCTATCAAAATACCATGGACTTTCTTCAGAGAGTTAGAACAAATTATTTTAAGATTTGTGTGGAATCAGAAAAGACCCCGAATAGCCAGGGGAATTTTAAAAAAGAAAACCGTATCTGGGGGCATCACAATGCCAGATTTCAGGTTGTACTACAAAGCTGTGGTCATCAAGACAGTGTGGTACTGGCACAAAAACAGACACATAGATCAATGGAACAGAATAGAGAACCCAGAAGTGGACCCTGAACTTTATGGGCAACTAATATTCGATAAAGGAGGAAAGACTATCCACTGGAAGAAAGACAGTCTCTTCAATAAATGGTGCTGGCAAAATTGGACATCCACATGCAGAAGAATGAAACTAGACCACTCTCTTTCACCATACACAAAGATAAACTCAAAATGGATGAAATATCTAAATGTGAGACAAGATTCCATCAAAATCCTAGAGGAGAAAAGAGGCAACGCCCTTTTTGAACTCAGCTACAGTAACTTCTTGCAAGATACATCCACGAAGGCAAAAGAAACAAAAGCAAAAATGAACTATTAGGACTTCATCAAGATAAGAAGCTTATGCACAGCAAAGGATACAGTCAGCAAAACTAAAAGACAACCTACAGAATGGGAGAAGATATTTGCAAATGACATATCAGGTAAAGGGCTAGTTTCCAAGATCTATAAAGAACTTCTTAAACTCAACACCAAAGAAACAAACAATCTAATCATGAAATGAGCAAAAGATATGAAGAGAAATCTCACAGAGGAAGACATAGACATGGCCAACATGCACATGAGAAAATGC
This sequence comes from Canis lupus familiaris, assembly GCF_011100685.1. NCBI lineage: Eukaryota > Metazoa > Chordata > Mammalia > Carnivora > Canidae > Canis > Canis lupus. The sequence continues at coordinate 20,781,038 of NC_049243.1, forward strand.
TCCGCATCACTGGCCATCAGGGAAATACAAATCAAAACCACAATGAGATACCACCTCACACCAGTGAGAATGGGGAACATTAACAAGGCAGGAAACCACAAATGTTGGAGAGGATGCAGAGAAAAGGGAACCCTCTTACACTGTTGGTGGGAATGTGAACTGGTGCAGCCACTCTGAAAAACTGTGTGGAGGTTCCTCAAAGAGTTAAAAATAGACCTGCCCTATGACCCAGCAATTGCACTGTTGGGGTTTTACCCCAAAGATTCAGATGCATTGAAACGCCGGGACACCTGCACCCCGATGTTTCTAGCAGCAATGGCCACAATAGCCAAACTGTGGAAGGAGCCTCAGTGTCCATCGAAAGATGAGTGGATAAAGAAGATGTGGTTTATGTATACAATGGAATATTACTCAGCCATTAGAAACGACAAATACCCACCATTTGCTTCAACGTGGATGGAACTGGAGGGTATTATGCTGAGTGAAGTAAGTCAATTGGAGAAGGACAAACAGTGTATGTTCTCATTCACTTGGGGAATATAAATAATAGTGAAAGGGAATATAAGGGAAGGGAGAAGAAATGGGTAGGAAATATCAGAAAGGGAGACAGAACATGAGAGACTCCTAGCTCTGGGAAACAAACTAGGGGTGGTGGAAGGGGAGGAGGGCTGGGGGTGAGTGGGTGATGGGCACTGAGGGGGACACTTGACGGGATGAGCACTGGGTGTTATTCTGTATGTTGGTAAATTGAACACCAAGAAAAATAATTTATTAAAAAAAATGCAATGCAAAATAAATAAATAAATAAATAAATAAATAAATAAATAAATAAATAATGGCCAAGTTGCTGATAATAGCCAATTATACTACAGTCCCTTGCTTTAGGGCTAACTTAAGAACTAAGATCAAGTTACTTTATTTTTGGCTTAGTAAACTTTAGGATTAGTAATTCCTATCTTTATAATGTATAAGGCAATATTAAAAATAAAGTATGGTGAAAAAAATCTGTGTATGGGGAAATATAAAAAAATTTAAGAACACTCAAAAAAAAAATTCTTTTATCCTCTCAATTAATTAATTCTTCCAAGAAGCCCTTTCTCCTTTGGGGGAGGTAGGTTTCTGAAATTTCTGTTTCTTCATAAATAACTTCAACTCATTCTCAGGACAGAAAAACTATTCCCAGTTGTTTTCTTAACTTCCAGTAGACAAAAATACTTATCCTGCCTGGAACCTCTTAAGGTGAGGATAGCTTTTACCCAACAATAGGGAAATGTGTCCGTTTCCTCTTGTTTTGCATCCTTCCTCACAGAACCCATTATCCTTCAGTTCAAATAAATATGTAATATTAAACAAATTATTATAAACAACAATACTAAAAAAAAATCAGCTTGCATTAACTGAGTATGGAATGTGCCAGCTATGTTTATTGTCCCTTCCTCCCTTGACTTACTTTGGCCAATGGAATGTAATGCTACAAGGAATGCCATATCCTAGTCAAAGATTTTTTGAAATATGACAAATATCTACTTGGGCTCTAGACATTCTGCTTTTGAGAACATGTCTTAAATAGTGGTTGTTTCTTCACTCTGGGTTCTGGACAGAAAAACCATCTGGTAAAGACCTGAAGCTAAGCATACCCTAGAGTCAAGCCCAATGGAGCCTGGCCAAGACGAACAGATCCAAGTGGAGCGGGAATCCTAGATATCCTGCAGGTCCATGACAACTGTTTATTGTTTTAAGCCTTTGAAATTTGGAGTGTGTTTGTTTGTTTGTTTGTTTTTTTACCAGAGCAAAGTTGATTATGATCACCAGATACTATGTAATCCACATTTCACAGATGAAGAAACTAACGATAAAAGAAGGTAAATAATTTATCAAGATTACAAAGCTATTACATGCTAAGATTTAAATCCAGAACCTGATTCCTTAGCTTCTTTGCTCTATTGTCCTCTGATATATACAATCAACTGCCTGGTGAAATCAGAAAGCTCCTGATACTCTCCCATATTCTTTGACTTTAACATAGGGATCTATATGTAGGCTGCCGAATATTTAAAGAGAAAATTATCAAACTCTTCAGATAAGTCATTTTCTGTATTCATAGTCTCTCATTTATTTTGTGCCTTTAATTTTGGTATTCTTTCTATGTTTCTGTGTTCCTCATTAACTATCATTCCCCGTAGAAGTTTTCCCTAATCTTTAACAGATTCCTTAGTTTTCTTATCTCACCAATATCTTGATATATACTTGCAGTATTTTATCTCACCTAATATCTCTTCATTATTTGGTACTACTGACCACTGCTCCCTTAGGATAATTCTGTTCTCCACTGGCTTTCATGAAAGCATTCTAGTTTGATTCCCATAGTTTTCTGAATGTTCAACTCTTCATCACGTTTTTTCTTTTCATATGAATGCTGCTTTTTATCAAGTCCAGGCTAAGCTGCACCATATATAGAGCTCAACGTTATTTTTTAAAAACGACTTTATAGAGGATTTTTAAGAAAACTGAATGTTATTAAAATTGTATTGCTGCTGGAGTGCTTGTGTGCCTATATAGAGCTGTCTCTTTGTCCTCTGTGGTCCCAGGAGACTTACAAATGTCAAGCCCCATCATCTCCCAGAGCTGGTGATTTATGAGTCAGTCCCTCACATGAGAGTCATAGAATTCAGGGGGTAGATGTGTGGACAAAGTCCTTTCTGGAAGGAGCCAGAGACTTAATTTTATCACTGGGATGAACTAGGAAAGAGAAGACTTAAGACATTTCACACATTGGTTCAAGCTCCTGGAGGACTACTAATCTTGTGACCTGTCAGCTCCCAGACACAGCCTGATCAGAAACCCGGTCCTTGGGCAGCAACTGGAATAGAAGGCAGACAAATCCCATCCAGGAAGAAACTGGGAACCTTGTGCTTTTGCCTGCTCCCTTTGCACTAAAACTAGGGGAACAGCCACAAGAAATGCTTGTACATCTGTTTAGGAACTGCTCCTTTGTTTAATGCAGTCCTAGGGACTCACAAATGCAAAGCCCCTGTTGGCTTTCAGAGCTAGGTGATTTGGAAGCCCATCCATCAGTGACAGTTGTGAAAGTTGGGTCTCTAGATGTAGGGACAAACAGCTAGCAAGAAGCCAGAGAGTTGGTTTTATGGTTGGCCCAACTGGGGGTGGGGAGAAGGGTCCACATGTTCTTTCAGGCTTGCAAGAGGTTCCCAGTTAGCTCCCAGTTGCAAGCTGATTAGAAGCCTAACCCTTGGGCGCCTGACAAAATATGCAGTCCAATCTCTTTTGGAGAAATTGGGAGCTGGGCATTTTTGTCTGCTTTGTGCTGAGGCTGAGAGATAGCCAATGGGAAGTGCTTGCTGCCTGGCTTAAAAACTGCCATTTGTTTAATGTGGTCCTAGGGATTGTCTGTCTGAGCCTGTGATTTGGGAGCCAGTTTCTCAGATGTCAGACATAAAGGTTGTGATGCTAGGGATATAGTCCTAAATCTTCACTCTTCAAGGAGAAAGTGAGAGTTGGGGGTTCCATTTCACTTGGAAGGAGCTGTGCTGGGAATGGTACTTGAGAGATGTGAGTGTCTCAACTTTTCCTACCCATTTCAAAGTGATTACTTTCTCAGTTGCCTGATGCCTTCCTTCAGAAGGATTTTTAGAAAATTGTAGTAGTTGGTGTAGTTTTTCTTAGCATTTATTCTGCCTGGTGTTATATGAATTTCCTGGATCTATGGTTTAGTGTCTGAAATTTGGGGAAATTCTCAGTCTTTTTTTTTTTTTTTTTTGAAAATAGAGAGAAGGAGAGTGTATGAGTAGGGCATGGGGACAGAGGGAGAGGGAGATAGAGAATCTTAAGCAGGCTCCATGCTGGGCAGGCTCCATGCCTGATACAGTGCTCAATCTCACAACCCTGAGATTATGACCTGAGCCAAAAATCAAGACTCAGACCCTTAGCCAACTGAGCCACCCAGAATTCCTCAATTTTTTTTTTTTTTAATTCCTTCAGTTTCTTTATCTCTTTCCTCATCCTCTGGTATTCCCATATGAACCCGTAACATATTTTGTATTTGTTCACAGTCCCTGGATATTGTTTTGGCTTCTTTTATCCAGTCTTTGTTCTCTTTGCTTTTCAGTTTTGGTGTTTTTTTACTGAGATATCCTCAAGCTCAGATTTTTTTTTTTTTTTTTTTTCTAGCCATGCCCAGTCTCTTAGTGAGGCAATCAAAGGCATTCTTCTGTCACTTCTGTGACAGTGGTCTTAATCCATGTCATTCTTTTTGGTTCTTTCTTAGGATATCCATCTCTCTGATTGTATTGCCCATCTGTTCTTGGATGCTGCCTACTTTATGCATTGTAGGCCTTACCATATTAACCAGATAGATTTTAAATTTCTAGTCTGATAATCCAACATCTCTGTCCTGTCTTGTTCTTTTTTTTTTTTTTAATTTTTATTTATTTATGATAGTCACAGAGAGAGAGAGAGAGAGAGAGAGAGAGAGAGGCAGAGACATAGGCAGAGGGAGAAGCAGGCTCCATGCACCGGGAGCCCGATGTGGGATTCGATCCTGGGTCTCCAGGATCGCGCCCTGGGCCAAAGGCAGGCGCTAAACCGCTGCGCCACCCAGGGATCCCTGTCCTGTCTTGTTCTGATGCTTGCTCTGTCTCTTCTAATTGTTTTTTGCCCTTTTCATCCTCCTGGATGAAAATTGCATTTACCATGCAATTTCAGACATGTTCACCCTGAACCTCTAGCAATTCATCAGTTACTGTTCAGATTTTCCTATGCTAGTACAGGTTCCTGTAGTGGTTCCTGCTTGTGGTTAAGTCATGACTCCCTGTATACCTATTTGTCTCTCTAACCTTAGGAAAAGTAGTTTTCCCTGTGTCCTCATCTCTTCTGTGCATCCAAAAAGGGTTGTGCATTTTTTCAGTCAGTTTAACTTTTTACTTGTTGTTCTGACAGAGTGACAACTTCTAAGCCTCTTACATGTGGAATCAGGAAATGGAATCCACCTAAAAACTTGCAAAGTATTAATATGCTACATAGTTTACAATAAAAGTCTTGTTCTTCAGTTTTGTTATTTATCTCACCATTTTGTTTGATTGGGCATTAGGCAAAATTTTACACATATATAATTTCTCAATTAAAAATACATGTGAACATTATTAAAAATCCTAAAATAAAAAAAATTGTTGACCATATTTTAGAAAATAATTATATGAAGAAGAAAGAAGAAGAAGAAGAAGAAGAAGAAGAAGAAGAAGAAGAAGAAGAAGAAGAAGAAGAAGTAGTCATTAAAATTTTTCAACACAGTGCTGGTTAATATTGAGTAGCAATAAACAAATCAAGTGCCAAAATCTACTTGCTTTTGTGAAAAGAATTAAGGACATTATTGAATGATTAAATATTTGACCATTTAGACATGACTATTATTTACCATTTTTATTTTAAAAAGATATGTAGCATATTAATGCAAATATAGGACCTACATAGGTATGGTGGGAAATGTTTAATTTGTCATGCTTGAGTGTTTTTGCTTCTTATTTCTTCTTCCTTCCTTTAAATGCAGGAAAACATGGATTCAAGTAGAAGAGTTGTTGTTGTTGGTTTTTTTTTTTTTTTTGAGATTTTATTTATTTATTCATGAGAGACATGGAGAAAGAGGCAGAGACATAGGCAGAGGGAGAAGCAGGCTCCCTGCAGGGATCCCCATTCAGCACTCAATCCCAGGACCCTAGGATCATGACCTGAACCAAAGGCAGACACTCAACCACTGAACCATACAGACGTCCCCAAGTAAGAGTTTCTTTTTTTTTTTTTTTTTAGAGTTTCTTAAACTCATAAATCAAATTGGAAAATATTTAATTTTTATAATTTCATTCTTAATGAACTGCTAGAAATGTACATGTTGATACTTTTATGAATTGTTGGTACTCCAGCAAACTTATCAAAACAAACTTTGAGAGAGATAAATGAGAGCAGAAAAGAAATCATGTGGCTGTTTCTTTAAAACATTGTATTTTATCATTTTTACCTAGCATACATATTGTGCCACAATATTGTATATATGATATGTGCATTAGTTTTTAGTCACCAGACATTTCAACTATCAATCCGTTTATCATAAGGTTGAAGTAAGTCAAAATTCTATGCTATACCTTTATTAGTTTCCCCATGGCTTTCAAAGATCAAGAAAAATTTTAAATTTCACCTAAGGATTCAGTATTAACCTTTTTGCCACATAAAACTGCAGGCCTGTTGAGTATCTATGGCTGACAGTTACAGAGGCTAATGATTGGTGAGCTGATGCTTTGCAAGTACAGTTTCCTAGGAGTCATGGCATTCTCAGACTAACATTAAAAAGGTAAAATTGCATTTTGTTATGCCTAATGAAAAAAAAGGGTCTTTGTACATTTTGTGGTTGACCTTGCTTCCATGGGGATTCACAAGTGTTCCACTCTATATTGAGAGAAAAAAAAAGAAGATATAAGTACATTGATTTTTCACAAGCTCTATAGTATAGTACAGTATAGTGTAGTGTAGTATAGTATAGGATTTTCTGGTTTGTGCCATCATATATATTGTATGAGTTTATAATATACTCATCATTAGATGAAAATTAATGACTTAATAAATGTCCCATGACTATTACATATGGATTCTATTCCACATCATAAAAGGGATTTGAGGAATTATTTTATAGGTTAAAAATTTACCAAAGTCTGTAAATATTTCTTTCTTAACATGATGGGATTTTGACCTTATCTGAAGTCCATTTTAGGGTCTCAACATGACTACCTATGGAAATTGAGGTAATGTTTTCCACTTTTTGATTTTCACAACCTTACTGTTAGCATCACTCTCATTGAAGCTATTTTTGATGGAGCAGCTAGAATTCTGTCTTTATTTAATTTTTCCATATTATATTATAGAAGGCTAAGTAATGGGGAAAAAATACCTAGAAGGAAAAGAGAAAAAGCTCTATTGCCATTTCCTGGAATACAATAAGATAAAGTGAAATAAAATGTTTAACTTTCCTCATGAAGCTAAAAATTGCCCCATTGAACCTATTCTCAACATTTGGCAAATAGTCTCTAATTTTACAAAGGAAAAAAACAGAACATGTATGGTACAGTTTGCCTATATGCTATTAGATATTTATCAATCATTTGGATATATCCATTCAAAATAGTTATTCATATATATAAATCTAAAAAATTGTCAGTGATAGTAGATAAATGAACAACTAATGACAAAATACAGACTGCTTTCCTTCCCCTGCTGTTAAATATGTCTGGTGTGTACACATGAATAGGGCATCGAAGTCAGGGATCCTTGATTCCAAAGCTATCTCAGCCACTAGGTTATGTGGCCTTCAATAGAGTTCCTAAGATTTCTGAGGTTCAGTATTCTCATTGCTAAGATGGAGATATCTTCCTTTTCAGACTGTTGATTTAATAAGCTAGCATAGATAAAGCTCTTAGAAAAGTGGTAGACATTTGGTAAACTTTAAATTAGTGATAATAATAATCATAGATGATTTCAGCAAAATTCTGAGTTTTAATCAGATATTTCCTACAATGTTCCTAGAAATTATATATATATATATATATATATATATAGTAAAGTGTGTGCTAAATATATATATAAAATTATATATAAAATGTGTGCTAAAAAGAAAAAAAGATATTTGAGAGTGTAAACCTTGAAGACATATCTGTTCATTAAAAAAAACAAACAAACTTGGCTTTATCTGGTTATTTTACCTTAAGACAGGTGATATAAATATAACAGCAAGTTCACAGCTATTGCCCTCAAGATTTCCTGATATGAATGAATTTCTATTCATTCCAGTTTTCACTAATTGATATTAGCTAGACAACCTTAAAAAATACTACTTATAGCTACCCTTTTGATTTTGTATACAGTTAGATGTTAGCCCATTTATTTTCTGTGTGTAATAACAATAAAGGTAATTAATTCCATTTTACTAGGTTAGACTACTTTCTTTATATTCACTGCTTTTTAATACTCCTGACAGCTTTGAGGAAAGTGCTATTTTATTAGCAATTTTGCAGATGGTAATGGTAATGCACAGAGAGGTTAAGGAAGTTGCACAGAATCACACAGCCAGAAAGTGACCAGGCTCAGATTTGAACCAAGGGTTTTGTCTCTGAAGCTCTAGCTCTTAACCTCACACCATATCAATTGAAGGGCACAAGTGAAATGAGCCAGCTGTACAATATTATGTTTTATTTAATTTTTTAAACTTTATTTTAGGCTGAACAAAATGAAATGTTTCTAGAAAACACAATTGGTTATATTTTAACTATAATGCTTTTTTATGACACGGACTATAGCTTTTCAAAGTTCCTTTTAAAAGTTTAAAGGATATTTTTTTGAAAGATTGATTTTAAATAACAAGGTTTACATTATATCTACATAATTGACTTGTCTATTAATCACTATCCCTAAAACATAATATCTCTTATTATAATTTTGAAATATATTGTGTGGTGGCATAATTTTGTCTTTCCTTTTTTAAGATTTTACTTATTTATTTGAGAGAGAGAGAGAGAGCAGAAACAGAGAGGAGAGAGAGAGAGAAGCAGACTGCACACAATCAGGAAGCCCTTCACGGGGCTCCATCCCAGGATCCTGGGTTCATGACCTGAGCTGAAGGCAGACCCTTATTGGACCCAGGCACTCCCTAACTTTGTCTTTTTAATGTATTTTTTGTTCACTTGCCAAATTTTCTTTATGAAATTAGAGAGTGGCATGAACCCTGAATGACATTTGGCCAAGGTAACATCCAGCATTTTTTGCAAATTAGTTACATCAAACCTGCATTGCCTTTAAATAATTTAACTGCTGATTTGTCAATATTCCTATAATGTAATACTTATATATTTACATTGAAAATATGCGATGGGGCTTAATACATAAGGCTTGACAATTCTCACAGTACCTATCTTAAAATTAATTTATTTTTTGTTTACCTGACACTTTCTTATAAGAGTGGAGCAAGGTATATGCCATAGGAAAGGCACTTGGATACGGTAATACCAGTGACCTTATGCAAAGTAATTATCTGAAAGCCTGATCTATGCTTATGCCTCTACCAAATCCCTTTTTTATTGACCATAAAGTATCACCATTTTTTTCTCATTATAATGCTTGACAGTATTCATTCTAGGCGCCTATTTATTATAAGTCATTATAATAGTCACTCACCAGTCCTTATCTTATTTACACTATTGTCTAACACTAATCAAATATCTACAACCTATGTTTTTATCTTGTTAAGTATAAATTCTCAGACTATTTATTTGCCTACATAATAAATGTTTATAACTAGCTGTCATCAATTCATTCTTTAATAAAACTTTTTCAGGGCATAATATGTGTTAAGCATAAATAAGAGCTCTGGGAATATACAGAACAATATTAAACACTGGCTCTTCTTCCTCAATCAACATCCAGTCAAATATCTAGAAGCAGTGAAGACTAAGCTAAGATAAAAATATGAGAAAAGTTACAAATCAGCTTTCTCAGCTAATTAAAGATTTCCAATTGCCTGGAAATGGGCTAGGTAGGAGGAAAAGTTTCGCTGTGATGTATATGCTCACTATCTTTGATTTTGATGAAGCTTTCATGTGTGTATGCATATGACAAAACTTATTAAGTTGTACCCTTAAAAATGCTCATTATACACCTTCTCTGTAAATCGCCAGTATTTCAAATTAATGGAATTTGTTTAAGGCAACATAGAACTTATTGATAAAAATTACAAGTTGACTACAGTCAGGAAAGAGAGCAGTCTTGGCTGAGATTGTCAGAGACAATTCTTTGAGGAGACTGGAAATTGAAATCTCTCTTGAAGGATAGGTTAAGTGCAGAGAGATGAAGAAGCAAGAAAACAAGTGTATATAAATGTATGCAACTGTGGTTCTCAATCTTTAGTGAACATGAAAACCACTTGAGAAACTTGTTAATTCATACATCTGTGGTGCACATTCAGATAATCCTATTTAAATGTGAGACAGGCCCACGGTTTTGCACGAAAAACAAAACAAAACAAAAATATTTCAATCCCTGATTATACTGATAGAGTTGATCCTTGGACTACAGGCTGTCATCAGGGAGGGATTCCCAAGTCCTGCTTGGGTTGAACTAAATATGTAATGGTCAGAAATATAACTTCTAAGTACCTACATGTATAAAACTTCAAGGACTGGGCAGCCTGGATGGCTCAGTGGTTTAGCACCACCTTCAGCCCGGTGCTGAAGGTGAGGTCCCGGAGTCCTGGGATCGAGTCCCATGTCAGGCTCCCCGCATGGAGCCTGCTTCTCCCTCTGCCTGTCTCTGCCTCTCTCTGTCTCTCATAAATAAATAAAATCTTTAAAAAAAAAAAAAAAACACAACAAAAAACTTCAAGGACAACGCAGTGATTAAAGTGTGATTTTGAATCTTAAAATCCGTTTGGCACTCAACAATATCTATCCAATTTCAACATTTTCAACTATAATACTAATGAGGATGTCAAAAGTAATTATTTTTAATTATGAATTACCAGTTAATGTTTTTAAAATACTTTATTAAATACTTTGTTCTTTAAAAGTTTTTTTTCTAGGAAAGGAAAAAATCTTCCACCTTTCTTGTTCTCTAAACAAGATGCAAATGCTTTTAAAACATGTTTTCTAATCAGATTTTTGTTTTTTTTGTTTTTTTGTTTTTGTTTGTTTGTTTGTTTTTTTGTTACTAATCAGATTTTTGTAAAGAGATATCCTCCACTGCTCAACTTTACCGGGCAGTTCAAAGTCAATTTGTATTGTAATCCCTTCTAAAGAAAAATAAAGTAGCAATCACATCTGGCTTAAGAAAGTAAACAAATGAATTTCATTTTATTTTGGGTTGGCTTTTTTTTCTCAAAAAATACTGATTTATGCGACTGTCAGGTTTGAATGCATATAACACAACTTTCTCAGATTGAATCCAATTGATTTTCTATAACAATGTCAAGCATTCAGTACATCACAGGAGCCGTAAAACTGTAATAAATAATCCTTTCAAAAAGAAAGTGATTCTTTTCTCCTTAAACACATAGGTAAATATTGTTTTTTGCTCTTTCTATCTATAGAAGCTAAAGTGTTCTGAGTCTTCAGTTTTAGAATGCCCTTAATCCCTAACCCATTTTTCCCATGAAACATTGTTTTCCTTATGACCTTCTTTTCAGCATTGCCTCAGACAATTGTTAAAACTGATTTAAGTCTGAATTAAGACCTGAGGATTTGCATTCAAGGAAAGGAAAACACAATATCACCACTCCACATGATCCTAACAGAGTTGATCCTGTAGGACTGGCTGTCATTGTGCTTTGCAAGAGTAGGAGATGTAGTTCACTATGGAAGTCTGGGGATCCACTTTGATTGTACTTAGAAATAGGGCAGAAGAGTAACTTTGAGGAATACTGTTTCTCCTGAAAAAGAAAACTAATGAATTCTGTACCTATGCCCCCGAGTATACTTCTTAAGAGTTTTGCTATATTTCAAATGTTACAGTGAGTAGCAATCTTCTTTTTATTGTTCATACTGATCATTTACTATTACTTATTTGAGCAAAATAGGTAAAGCATCATGATTAGTTTATATGTTTGTTTTATAAGAGGTCTGTACTAAATATATTACTTTTTGTATTAATTTCTTATTAATTTTCCATGCTTTTTACTTACAACTTGCCAAACTAAATTTAAGCTGTGTAGACACCATTTGTATGGTTTTAAAAGCAGTTTTTCAAATTTTTGTGTAAAGATAACTTCATATTAATGTTTTAGAACATTAAAAAAATCACTAGATATTAAATGGAGAGGCATAACTAACAGAAGGGAAGCAGATTTGGGTAAGTGAAAGTGAAATGAAAGAGGATCTATTTATATCTGTATCTTAAGGATTAGTATGATGTGATAAACACATTATGTATTACTGCTATAAAGTTATAAGTACTGTTACCAATAATAATTACTAGCACTTTTGAGTGGTTACCATGAGATATGAACTTTCTTAATGCTTTAAAATAGTATTTTGTTTATCTCACAAAAAATTCTATCAAGAAATACTCCTGTTATACCCATTTTACAGAAAAGGAAATTGAGGAACAAAGATGCTAGGTCACTTGCCAAAAAAAATAGGGTGGCAATAGGACTTAATATTGGAGTCTGACTCTCAGATCACAGCCCTGACCATGAAAAGTGGCTGTGCTTCTCATGAACTCAATTAGATGAAAATGCATGTATAGTAAATTGGCAATTCCTGTTCTCTCACTTCTTTTTTTTTTAAAGATTTTATTTATTTATTCATGATAGACACACAGATAGAGGCAGAGACACAGGCAGAGGGAGAAGCAGGCTCCATTGCAGGGAGCCTGATGCGGGACTCGATCCCGGGACTCCAGGATCACGCCCCGGGCCAAAGGCAGGAGCCAAACCACTGAGCCACCCAGGGATCTCTCACTTATTTAATATATCTAACACATTATCTTGTTTCTCTTTCTTTCTGTTATCATTATTTATTTTTTAAAAGATTTATTTATTGATATTAGAGAGAAAGAGAGAACATGCAGGGGTAGAGGAGAGGGGCAGAGGGAGTGGGAGAGAAACCCAAGCAGAGGCCTTGCTGAGCACAGAGCACAAGGTGGGAGGGGGGGGGTGCGGTTCAATCTCACAATCCTGAGATCTAGTCAGACATGGGGCTGGAATCTCAGGATCCTGAGATCATGACTTGAGCTGAAATCAAGCCGGCACTTAATCGATGGGACTGAGCCACACCCAGGAGACCCGAGCTATTATTTCTAGACACTCATATGGCAAAGCTATCTCAAATCTCCTTCATTAGATTTCCTGTCTTTTAAATCCTTGTTATCACCCACTTAGTCCTCACATCATTATTACTGCCTGTCACAGCCTCACTGCTGCTCACCAACTTTCTGAGGGAACTTGTTGATCATAGGACACTATTTACATTTCTAAGCTCAGCCTGCAGAACCCTCCAAATTCTGACTGCCGCCTATACCTTACTGCATTGTCTCCCCATTCCATGCCTTTACCTCACAGTGTCTCTGACACTAAAGGCAAGTCATTACTAATGGCACATATGGAGTTTAGAAGGCAATTTCTTTCATAAGGTGGTTTGTTAATTATTTTCTGATCTTGCCTCTATCCACACTCTTTAAACATTCCCACCCGCTTTAAACATTTCAAACCTTTCACTGAAATTTATCTTAACACCGTATTATTTGTCAATAACTTCATGAAGACTTAAAAATTTATAAAACTGACCAGAATTTATCCACTTATCTAGGTCTGTTTTTTTTTTTTCTAAGCAAATGTCCATTCGGAATTCCAATTAACAGAGACTGTGTTAATGCATTGGGTACCTGTTTCACAGTGACTATATGTATTTCAAATCTTTGTTCTCCAATAAACCAGATTCTTATTTGCCTTTCAAAAAATACTTTACATGTGATTCTAGAAAAATTGTTCATATTTGGTAAACATTTGCTATCAATCTATTTTCTTAGAATGGGTCAAGTATGAAATAGTAAAGTATTAAGAATAAGATAAAAAGAATTACAATTTCAAATAATTAAGCTAAGGTGATCTTTTTCTTAGAAAACAGCAAAAGATACTGCAAATCTAGTACGATACTTGTACATGATTTATTTCCAAGGACTAGAGAAAACAGTGATGTTAATATCCTTGCTAAAGTAAATGAACTGACTGAGGGGAGGGGAATACCCTTTGAACCTATTTTTATAAATGTGTTCATACTTACTTTTCTAGAGCACGCAATCACTCCTTCAAGACAAGAAATGAATTTTTTTTCATTCCACTGCTATTGTACTTGAAGAAATAAGTGTGATTTTCTGTATGTAAAGTGTACTTGGTAAAAGTCCTCCTTTCCTATATTGACTTCTTATACACATCACTTAAATGTAATAAAAACAGATAGCATTACAGGGTTAAAAAGTGTGAAGAGGATTTTAGAAATTAAATACATTTATCATACTTTAATAAGAAAATGTTGACTGATAATTGCTGATTACAATTTACATATGATATAATTAGCAAGAAGCCCTGTTTTATTTTTTTCTTTTCATACATATAGGATGTTTAAGATACAAGATTTATGGAATGAGGGAATTAATGATCTGGGATTTCTTTTGTAAGTGTGTTTCAGATCTCCTATTGCCTAAGAAAATAACCATAAAAAGATTGATTATTACTTTTCTCTATTTTATTTGCATGTGTTCAAAGAGTCTATATGATATTGAGATTTTAAAATATTTTGAAGACTTTTCTATGGCTAAACGTGTTTCATGAATCCCTGAAGAATGTGTATTCTCTAATTGTTAGAACCAGAATTCTAAATACTTTCATTAGGATAAGAATGTTAATTATGTGACTCAAATATGCCATCATATTTTGGTTGTTGTAATTCTTTTTTGTACTATAGTTACTAAAAGGTATACACCCAAAGTGTTCACTATGCTGATAGGCATAGTTTTCTCATCCTCTCAATTTTCCTGGATTCTTATGAGTTTTTTGTTGTTGTTTTTGTTTTGTTTTTGTTTTTTTTAGAGTTTTCTAGTGGAATTCCATCCAATTTTGATTATGTTCTATTATCCAATGTTCCTTATTTAAAAACTTATCCAAAGTTTAGTCTATTGGTCTCTTGGCTTTAAGTTGCATATTTTGAATGCTAATGACTCACAAAATTTTCATTTTGGCTTATGCCTTTTTTCCTGTTTTTAGGCTCATATATCCAGTTGCCTTCATGACATTGCTAATGTTAGAAGTCTCATATGTATCTCAGAATGAACATGTTAGAAATAAACTTTTGATCTCCTCCACCTAAAATCTCAATCATTTTTAAGTATTATAAATGGCAGAATAAAAAAAAAAAAGTATTTCACTGCCTTCTTAGGGTGATTGGAGAGCAAATAATAAAAACTAAAGATACCTTAGGCTGAAAAGTGGATGACTCATGTCATAATGGGGCATTATAAGATGGTAAAATATTTGGTTAAACTGTTGGCTAGACTATTTGGTTACCAGTTGTGCTTTGGAGTGAAATGCAACCATTATCTGATACTGTAACACCAAGAAAAATTATAGGAAACATTCAGTTCATTGTAGTGTATTGGCAGCTGTTTTTTCGAGTTTTGCAAGAAAGAGGTGGGTTCGTACTGAGCTAGCTACTGTGCATAGGAGAAGCAAGAAAAGATACCTTTAAAGGGATTGTACTCTCTGCCCATGTCCAACAATATAAGTTACCTGGAAGCCCAGTTAACTTGGAATTTCCAGAGTTGACAAAGTCATCTCCTTCTTCTTTTTTTCAAATGAAGCAACATCAACTGTAAATGGCGGTTTCAATGAGGCTGCTCTAGCAGGATATAAAAACTATATGTATAATTTTTTTAAAAACAAACCTTTATTGCTTTGATAGATGTGTGTCATCCCCCTACACACACCTAAAATAAACAGGTTAACCATAAAGTCTTTCCACCCATTAAGTTACAAGAGAAGTAAATGGTCAAAGGCACAGAAGTCTGGTAATAAAAGAAAATTGTTCAACTTTAAATTTCACATCTGGGTAAGACTGTTTTTGTAAGTACTTCTCGATAGAATTGGGAAGAAGCAAAAATATTATTAAACTTCTGATGTTTAAATCTTCCTTCAAAAAGTCTATTGCTCAAGAAATACTCACTCAAGGTCTATATTAGCCTGTTTCCATTAAATCAGTAAGGCAATCATTAGCTAACTCTCATCCATCTGCACTCCAATTTTACAGATAAGAAGCTGGATGAATTGCTATGGTACTAAGATACCATTCATATTATATATGACAAAATGACATATTTACAGGTTATTTTTAAATGATTATGGCACATGAAAGAAAGGGAAGAATGTATTCTTCTTTGTAAATAAAAACCGAAAAGCTCTCTTCTGTTTTTATCTTCATGAAGTTAAAAATGACTTCCTCAAAACCAATCTACACAAAAGTTGATGAGTAACTAAGGCTAAATATGTTGGAGCAGGGAATGGAGATTAACTGCTAATGGGCAAGGAGTTTTGGGAGGGACGAGGAAATGTATTAAAGTTAATTCTTATGGTGTCCTACTTTGTAAACATACTAAAAACACTTTAAATGGATGAACTATACGGTATGTGAATTATATCTCAATAAAGCTGTTAAAAAATAAAACTGTAAATTGAGGAGCCAACCTTTAGTCCGAGGGTAATATTTCAGGATGTCCATGCACCATCCACTTTATCAGGCTGCCTCTTCTACAGATGCACCAGCTGTCTACAGACAACAGTGAACTCTTGAGAGGTTGCTGAAGATTACCCAGTGCATAAAGGCTTCCACAGGGAAATGATCTGCTGTATACTCGGGACAGAAGGTAGATGTTATTCCAGGGGAAACTGAGAGCACAGCAAAAGCAAACTAAAGCTACTCAAAAATGCTTGTATATTTATAGCTAAGAAGTTCAGGGATGAAGTTCCTTTCTCAAAGGAAAGGAATGTGGAATGGAGTTTAGAATATGATATCTTGATAGGACTGAGTTTGTTTTATTCAAATTAAACATATTTTTTTCTCTGGGATTTAGTGTTGACTGTTTACCATGAGAGCCAATTTATCTGTAGCCCCAAGGATGTTTGCATTTTCAGGAGAAAAAAATAAAGTCATAAAAGTACTTGAGTTTATATTTAACTTCATGTCACAAAATATTTTTTTTTTTAAACCAGCATGTATCTTTCCTGATTAATAGTAAGGCTAAATAAAGTGAAAATAAGAGAAATATAATTTATAGAAATGATGGAACTTTTTGATTTTTAAAAAACAGTTGCTAATAAAAATGAAAGTGCTTCAAGAAAGTAATAAAGGTTTGCTAGTGTACATTTTCCTACCATTTTCCATCCATATAAAGGGCTTTCAATTAAACTTTGGCATTTGAAAGTAATTATTGGGCATAAATTTTATTAACTATGTGTAAAAAATCATAATTTCGAAGAATCTCAAAATTAAAAAAAAATTGTTGTTCTTAGGTACAAGGTATTTAGGGTTTAATGTAATATCAGCTACTTTAAAGCAATGTAGAATAAAGCATGCCACAGACGACAATTAGGAATCAGCAGGACTCAAGAGCTTTTATGCCATTTTGCGTTTTATGTGTTTACAAAGCTGCAACCTATTGGCATTTAATTCCATATTTACTGTCTCTGGTGTCTCATTGCACAGCAGGACATGGAATGAGCAATAAACATGTTATCATAAGTATTGTACTGAATGAAAATTTAATTAAATCACAACTTTTTAAAAAATATCTTTTCTGTCACCCTTGGGTTTGGCATCTTCAACTTGTATATTCATTTTATCAGTTTATCCACACTGAATTACAAAAACATGCTGAAATAATTTGACATATATTAAAGTTTCAAGAGAAGAGATTCATTTTGAATATATTAGCATATAAGGGAGAGTTATTTAATCTTACTGACTTGAAAAATTATATAAATATATAATTTAAAATGCTAATTGACTGGCCTACTTATAAGCATAGTGAAGTTACATAATAAGAATTCAAAGAAATAGTACACATGTTTTAACTTCCTTCTATACAGGTATATTTTTAGTGCTTTGAAATTACATGATCAAATTATCTCATCTAGGCTCTTGAGAAGAAATTAATGTTTCCATTGGCAATTTATCACATAATTTATATATTTAGCAATGAATAGTTTATTTAAGTAACTTACTTTTTACAAGGGAATAAAATGAAGGGAGTTTTCACCTGAAATTGTGTGAATGAAATAATATTATAAAATTATAATTACGTTAAGTGCATTGGTTCTTTATGTATGGGTATAAGGGAATTGGGGAATGGATGAAGAGGCAATATGTAGAATTTGCTAACTTCGTATTGTTATAAAAAACTGATGACTATGTTGCAGCTTCATATTAAAAATGATAAGAAAATTAGAGAAAAATAGATTAGCCATGGAGGAAAGCCAGATGTTACTTCGAATTTTGCTTGATGATAGTAATCATGAAAGGAATGATATGGCAAAGAGGTAGAGCTCAAATCTAAAGAATTTACATCAAAATGAGGTAAATATAAATTAGTGATTGATCTGGTCAAAAGAAAATTCAAATATTGAAAACAGCAATATAGGGACAACTGAGTGGCTCAGTCGATTAAGCATCCAGCTCATGATTTTAGCTCAGGTCATGATTTCACAGTTGTGAGATCCAGCTCCAGGTTGGGCTCCCCACTGGGTGCGGAGCCTGCTTTAGATTCTTACTCTCCCCTTTCCTCTGCCTTCCCTCCTTCTCTTCCTCTCTAAAAGAAACAGGAAAAGAAAAGAAGAAAAGAAAGAAAGAAAAGGAAAGAAAAGAAAAGAAAAGAAAGAAAAAAGAAGAAAAGAAGAGAAGAGAAAAGAAAAGAAAGAAAAGAAAAGAAAGGAAGAAAAGAAAAGAAAAGAAAAGAAAAGAGAAAAAAGAAAAGAAAAGAAAAAAGAAAACAGCAATATAGATCAAGCCAAGAAATTCAACTACAGCAAGGAAAGGATATAATAAATAGATCAACTGAATCCAGATCAGAGATAATCAACTTAGATAAGGAACCCCATTGAATTTCATAGTCAGAAAAGGTTGGAATTTAGACAAAGATTTTGGATGAGAAACTGAAAGCATAAATAACAATAGCTTGAGAATGAGTTAAAGTTTTAAAGGGACGACATATACTGCTTTCTGAGGTTAGAATTGGTTTCAAATTCGGATAGCACTGAGTGTATAAGTGAATGTTTATAGTGAAATATGTAGGAAGAATGAAGACAATTTTTAAGAGAAGCAAGGAATTGCCATTTATATGTCAAGGCTTTAATACAGAATCTGTGATTAGGGACACCTGGGTGGCTTAGTGGTTGAGTGTCTGCCTTTGGCTCAGATCGTGATCTCAGGATCCGGGGATCGAGTCCTGCATCAGCTTCCCTGCAGAGTCTGCTTCTCCTTCTGCCTATGTCTCTGCCTCTCTGTGTGTCTCATGAATAAATAAATAAAATCTTTAAAAAAAAAAAAGAATCTGTGATTTTTGTCATACAATTTATTTTATGTCAGCAATTGCATGGCTTCTCTCCATGCCCCTCTTTCTGTCTCCCTTCTCCCTCTTTTGGCAATATAAAAAAAAGATGATCCCTCTTGAAGTGTTGTATTGTCTCATCTTGTTACTTTTTAAGACCTCTTAGAATTTTTTGAAATCATCTGGATACCATATGAATAAGCATCATGTAGACAGAAGTACAAATCTGTCAGTTGGGAATGATGTTATGGACCTCTCAATAGAGCTGCTAAGACTTTAAAGTTTCTGAATATAGACAGAATGAAAGAAGATGTCCTAATTACATTTCTGCCTCTTCAACTAAGTCATTTTACCATTCTGATTTTGTGGAGGCCGAGAAAAATTAAGGCCATCCCACCTAAAATTTAGCATTAGCACAAGTACAGCCATCTTAGGCCCCTGTGAATAAGAGCTGAACTTTATGGGAAAGACTGCAGAATGTCCTCGGCAGGTAATCCCATATCAGAAAGACAACAGAGCCCACGCCCATGGTAGAAAGTCTCAGAATGAGAACAGAGCTCAATGCCCTTGAAAGCCCCACATCAGAATGTAAACAGAACTTGAGAAATTCTTCCATCCCTTCTGAAAATCCCCTAGACCAGCCTATAAAAAACCCAGCTGTAACCCACTTCGAGGTCCAAGTCCCTGCTCTGCTGTGTCGGGTATACTTGGACCCAAGCTCGAGCTTGTAAATAAACCCTCGTGTGTTTGCATCGGTGTCGGCTCGTTGGTGGTTTCTCGGATTCGCAATCTTGGGCACAACAATTATTAGTACAAATACAGGGATAAAAAATTAAGGGTTAACATGAAAGAATCATGACTAGAAAAATGTCAAATGCTTTCCCTCTTACTAAAGTGATAATTCCTTCTTTGGAATTAAATGAAGTCATATGCATTTGAACCCTCTTTCAAGCAGCTACTTTGTCATGTGTTCAAAGTTTTCTATACTAATTTGGCATATATAAATCTTATAGTTATGAAGAGCATTATTTCATTAGAGAAAAGACTAAATGTAATGTTATTGTTATATACAAGTTGATGTATGCAAAATCAAGACTTTTGACATTTCTCTCTACCATGGATACTCTGAAAGACATAAAAGAAATACATAAGCATATAAAAACATAGCCTACCCTAGAAAATCTAGTGAATATCCAGGTGATTTCAGTTTCTTTAAACTCTTACTATTTAAGTCTATCTAATTTACAATATGTGATATTTATCATGGAGAATAATAATCCAAATAAAAGTTAAAGTCATCAAAAAATCTGAAATAAGAAGATGTAACACTTAAAAAACAAGGGTGCAGATGTTTGACAGTGTGATTATTTCCTGACTATACTTCAATCCTAAGTGGATACTTAGAGTTCAAAAAACATAGACACATGCCATATTGTGTATCACATGTTCTGACTTCTAAAGGAAAGCTTTCAAACTACCAAGTAGGAATGAAAACCATGTGAATATTTAACTTCACTAGTTATCAAGCATCCTCACTCAGTAAGTTGGGATATGAGCATGACCCTGCTACCTAAATTAAAGTCAAGATGAACACACTGACTGAATAGGTTAGTTATGTCATTTAAGCAATTTAAAACTTATATGTTTTCCCAACTTTCAATATTGGAAGCACTTACATTTTAGAATGCCTACTGTCAGCTCTTTATTGATCTAAAAGAAAGTTACTATCTATTTATTCGTATTTATTAAAATATAACTGAAAATGAAATTGGGATATATTTTAAGTGTAAACACAATGATTTGTTATATGTACACACTGTAAAAGGATTCTCATCATTGAGTTAATGAAGAGGCCCATCACTTCATCACTGCACATATTTACCTTTCTTTGTTTGTTTGGTAGAAACACAAATTCTACTCTCCTAGTAAATTTCAGTTGTACAAGATAGTATTTCCAGCTTTAGTTACTGTATCATACATTATATCCTCAGAATTTGTTAATTTTATAACTGACTCTTACATCATCTTCTCCTTAGTTCTTCTTCCACTTTCCAGACCCTGGCAACCACCATTCTACCATTCTGCTTCTGTGAATTTGATTTTTTTTTTTTTTTTTAAGATTCCACAAATAAGTGATACCATGCAATATTTGCCTTTCTCTGTATGGCATATTTCACCTAGCATAATGCCCTCCAGTTTCACCCATGTTGTTGTTGTTGTTGTTGTTGTTGTTTTGTTTGTTTGTTTTACAAATAACAGGGCTTCCTTCCTTTTTTATAGTCAGTTTATCTACATACCTATCTCTCTATGCATCATATCTATGTGTCTATCTATCATCTATCTATCACATTTTAATTCCTTCAGCCACTAATAGATACTTAGGCTATTTATACCTTGACTATTATGAATAATACTGCAGTAAACATGGGAGTACAGATATCTCTCTAAGATAGTGATTTCATTCTCTTTGCATATGGGCCCAAAATAGGGATTGCTGGATCCTATGGCAGTTCTGTTTTTAATATCTTGAGGAAACTTCATATTATTTTCTGTGATGGATATACCAGTTTATCTTCCCAGCAACAGGGCTCAAGGATTCTCTTTTCTCCACATTTTCTCCAGCATCTGTTATCTCTTGTCTTTTGGATAATATATATCCTAACAGATATAAGGTGACATCTCATTGTGGTTTTGATTTGCATTTCTCTGATGATTAGTGATGTTGAGTACTTCTTCATGTACCCATTGCCCCGTTTTATGTGTCGTCTTTGGAAATATTTCTATTCAGGTGTTTTGCTCACTTTTTAAGTGGGTTGTTTGGGGATTTTGTTGTTATTTACTTGTATGGGTTCCTTTTATATTCTAAATATTAGTCCCTTGTCAGATATATAGTTTGCAAATATTTTCACCTATTTCATAGGTTATTACATTTTCCTTTTGGTAATGGTTTTCTTTGCCAGGCATAAGTTTCACTTGGTTATTTTGCTTTTGTTGCCTTTGATTTTGGTGTTAAATCCAAAATAACCCATATCAAGACCAATGTGAAGAACCTTACCCACATGTTTTCTCCCACAAGTTTTATAGTCTCCAGTCTTATAAGCCACTCTTTATTTATTTATTCATTTATTAAATTTTTTATGCGACTCCTTAGACTGAGTTGGCTTTTGTGTATAGTGTAAGACAGGGGCCCAACTTTATACTTTTGCTTATGACTATCCACTTTTCCCAGAACCATTTTTTGAAGAGTTGATACTTTTCTCATTGCATATTTTTGGCTTGAAAGGAAAAATGTTGTGTGTGGGAGGTGAGGGTGGGTAAAATTTCCCCAAATAGAGAAAGACTAGTTAAAAATAATTATAAATGTGGCTTCTCCATGTAGAGGAGATCCTGGGAAATACTTCTCTTCATGACTATAATAGCTGAAACCAAGTTTCATGCCTGAAAAAAAAATTATAATAACGTATGATGGAAAATCTTTATATATAAGAGTAGTACCTCAATGTGTCTAATTATGTGAGTTTCAAGAAAAACAAGTGATTGATGTTATATGCTTGGGTTTATTTCTGGGATTTCTGCTGTTCCACTGATTTGTGTCTAGTTTTATGCCAATGTTATGCTGTTCTGATTACCATAGCTTTGCAATACAATTGAAATCAAGATGTGTGATGCCTCTTTTTTGTTCTTGCTCAAGATTGCTTTAGCTATTCAGGTTTTTTTGTAGTTCCCTAAGAATTTAGGATTGTTTTTCAATTTATGTGAAGAAAGCCATTTTAATTTTGGAGGAAGTTGCATTGACTGTAGATTTCTTTGAGCAGAATGGATATTTCAACAATATTAAGACCTCCAGTCTATGAGCATGGAATATCTTTCCATTTGTTTTTGTCTCAGTTTCTTTCATGAATGTTTTATAGTTTTCAATATAGACATCTTTCACTTCTTTGGTTACATTTATTCCTAGGTATTAACTATGATGTTGGCTGTGAGCTTGTCAGATTATGGTCTTTATTATGTTTATGTAGGTTCCTTCTGAACCCAATTTGTTGAGAGTAAAACTTTTATTTATTTATTTATTATTATGTTATTATTTAGCATTTAAAGTACCATATTCTAAAGTTTATTTTTGACTGATGTTTTACACAAAGCAGGTACATAGCATTCTGATAAACATCAATTTATTTATAAGTACTATTTTCTTGTACTACTTTTCTTATTTTTAAATGTTTAAAAAATATATCTTAATTAGTAAAACTCAGTGATATTTGGCTCACATTAGCACTTGAGAGACACATTGTCAAACATCGTGTAATGAGTATAGTAAATTCATCTCAGCTTTGTCCAAACTCAATTACTCGTTAACAGCATAGGCCATATTTCTAATCAAAATATGTATTTTTGAGAAAAATACGAAATACAAACAAGTGTAGGCATTAGTATTATGTAAAGTGGCTCACTTATCAACCTATTACTTGAAATAGTATATGTTTTATTGTGTTTATATTGTAGTCTCACTTGAAAAACACTAATAATAAGTAGACTAAGTAGGCCTAAATTAGGAATACTAAATTTAAAAATTTGTAATACGGAAAATGTGTTCATTGCTGTTTCCAATACATTACTAAAAAATAGTTTTCATGTTATGAAATTAACTTTGCAATTAAATCTATAAACCTCATAAAATTCAAATTTTGCATTTGTTAAAATATTGTCATAAAACTATAAGTATAGGAATCTTCAGCTTCTCAAAATAACAACCCCCAAAATAACAATTTTATATGAATGAGGTATTTGACATACCTTATCTTAGTAAATCTCCATAACAAAACTATGAAATACATTTTATTATGTTTAAAAATGAACAGCTGAAACTTGTAGAAAGTAGATATTTGTTTAAGCTTAGACATTTTGTAAGAAGCAAAAATTCAAATTTAGCACAGATCTGTGCAAACTTAAAGTGCGTTTTCTCAAACCCGTACATCAACTGATATAACATTGTATGTTGATAGCACATAAGTATCTATTGTCAATATACACATCAGCACATATAATGCTTTGCTAATAAGTGTCAGAATCTTCCGTTGTCCAGATGTTATACGGTATTTTTGAAACCCGGACCAGTTACCCTGAGATTGGTGTTCTATTTCTTGAAAACAAAAACATAAAAGAGGACATTGTCTAATATCATATTTAAAATGTAATTTGGTGTAATAATCTCCCTTTTAAAAAGTTTCAGATTGCTATTATGACATTTTTACTATACTGTCCATGGTTTTATTTTTACTTTCTATTTTTTATTCAGAGAAACCATAGTCATTCTCATGATATCTTAGCATGAGATTTAAACTAGGCTTTAGTACAACTACTTTCTAAGGACACAGAAATGTCAAAGACAAACTCAATTATGGTTATTCCTCTTTTTATGGTTATTCCTCCAGTACTTTTATATGTCTATAATACTTGTGATTTTATCCATCATTTATGGTACTTTATACTTTCCATCCTATGTTTTTGAGGAGTGTAATTACTGTTTAAAATCATCTATCACATTAAGTACAATGTATAATCTAAGTCATGTTGTTCAAATTGATAACCAACAGTTCACATGGTTGAAGACTAATATTTTCCCCAGAAATCTTATTTTTCCTGTACTATCCAAGCATGATTCTTTCAACAATTTTTCATATGATCATGACATCTTGGTCATTTTATCTCTGACTTACATTTAGGCAATAGCCCTGTACACATGTTAAATTCAGGGTTGAAAATAATATTTCAAATCAAGTCTACAGGGGCAGAATGCAGTGGTTCACCAATCAGTATGGCCATTTTAATTCTATCAATAATATCTCATATTAGTTTTTAGCAGCCATATCTCACTGCTAGTTATATTGACCTTGAAATCTATTAAAATCATTCGATAATTTTTATGTAAGCTCCTGGTAAGTCCTCACTCGCACTTGTGTTGTCAATTATTTCTGACACAGATTTTTCCAATACTGCTTAAATAAATTCCATTTGTTTCTTCAAGGTTCAGATGGTCATTTTAGCAGGTCCATAGTTAATTAATTTATAATCAATGTCAGGCACTTTCCAATTACACAGGCAAACTCCAAAATATAAAACATACTAGAACAGGCAAAACAACAAAGTATCATCGACTCTTTGATATAGGTTGAGAAGTTTTACATAAAATCTTTTCTCCCATGGTTAAAGCAACATATAGTTCTGCTTTGGGATTATTTTCTCCTTTTTCCCTGTGAATCATCATCATCATGACTAAGGTTAATGTCCTCCAATCAATAAGATCCTGAAACTGGCTTTTCCTTATTTCTGCCTAATTTAACATTATTGTGCCTGGTTCACTCTTTTGTACCTCGTACATTAATTATCTACAAATGTTTCTCTCTTTTCAAATTTTTATTTAAGCAAAATTTATTCTTTCAGCTAAAAATGAAATACTCAAAAAAAATTGGAATACCTCTTTGATCTGAAATCTCAATATTCTTGCTCTATCTGTAATTTTCTGGTATTACTAAGCCAAAAATAGAGGCATTTTCTCATTCTCACGTGCTAATTTCTCACTTTTCAAATACCTCATATAACAATTTGCCCTTATTCCAAATTTATACCATTTCTTATCATTTATAAACTTCTAAGAGACACCTCTCCCAACATTCTTCAAGAATGTCCATTTTCAATAAGAATTATTCATGATCTTGACTTCTCTCTACACAGTCCTCTGTCACTATTTCATAAAAATAGAACACCTGGATGAAAGTTCGAAAACAACCTTGGACATAGTAACAGCTCCTCATAACTGAGGAAGAGTGCAGCTGGATCCCTGACCAACCTCTGTTCTTTAATCGGTTGCTACTCCCACATTTTGTTTGCCATGATTTTGTTCCTTAATCTGATGATTATTTTCTCTATCAGTTATCTTTTTTCTAAACATTCTTCCTAATATGTACTCCAGATATATTAAATAACCTTTCCATAGATTGAATTTACTAATTTCAGGATTTTAATAATCATTCTTTGCCAATTTCAAATTTCATATGAATTTAAAAATCTATTTTCTCTTCTACTTTTTTTTAGGTTATTAAGCATTGAAGGAAAAGGTCACCTTGCAATGATGGATTATATTAAAAGCAAACACACACACACACACAAAAATCCCTCTCATTAATTCTCAGTGCTTCTCCTAGGATTTGATTAATCACTTTATTCAAATCAAATTAATTTTATTCTTCTAATCAGAGAAAGAGTTCCAAACACATACTAACTTTCCAGAAAGGAGTGAGGTGAGATTTCCAGGTAAAATGAAGGACTTCCAATTAATTTTGAATTCAGATAATTTTTTTAGCCTAAGCACATCTCATATATTGCATAGGCATATTCATATTAAAAATTATATATATATATATATACATATGTGTGTATTTGATGTTCATGTGAATTCCAATTTAACTGCGAGTCTTGTATTTTTATTTCCTATATTGGCAACCCTAGGGTGGGAGAACTCCAGCTCTTGTCTTATTGACAAGAAAATGAGCTCATTTTCTACTCTATTTTGAAAATCAAACTAGCACATTTTGATGTATTTATTGTCTTTGGGTTTTTCTTCAGATATACTCTAGAAGGCATAGTTTTCTCCTTCTGTGGGAATAACTACCTTCTCTCATATTTACATATTTTTGGAACTTTGCATGGCATCTGCTACTTAGCCTATTTTAGATTTTGTTCACTCTCTGGATGTATACATATATACTGCCTATATATGTATATGTGTGCATGTATACGTGTGTGTATATATATATATTAGAGAGACTATAATAATATAATACAATATATGACATAAGATACAATATTATATATAATATCTTCAGTACCTCACACTGAAAGTATGTACTTCTATTATTCTTATTATCTCACCTTTTAAAAAGAACACTTTTTCTTGACTACTTTCACTACCTAACTGTACAGTCATCCCTTGTTATATTAGATTTTTCTTCTTCTTAATTACGTGTGAAGTTTTACTCTCAAATTTCTCTTCAGATACTGAAATGGAGTGATCTCCTTCAATATGTATTTAACTCCACTTTCCATGAAGTTTTATGTCAGTTGCTTTTTTCTTTCAAACGTTTCTCTTTGTTTTCTATTATTTTCCTCTTCATTTTTTCCTAACAGCCCATAATCCTCCCTTTTCAATATTTCTTGCTGATATGTTGCCACCTTTTAAAAAATATTTTTTAAATTCCTCAGTTTTCTGTCTTTGGGCTTCTCTTCTTTGCCCTCTCTAGTCTTTCCAATTGTAATCCATTCACTTCTGGGGTTCCATATTCCTTTTCTTTGTGAATCCCTTTCACAGTTCTGTCAATGGTTGCTTAAAGACCCTAAATATATGGAAACTATTACAAGATAGAATTGCTGGTGCTAGTAGTGTTGAATAAATTTTGTCTGATCCATTTCCCACTATGAGCTTCATAAAGTGGAACTGTATCACGGGTCCAAGCTATGCTTGATATGCAAACAGGACCTTGACACTGTTAATAGGATACAATGCTAATCCTCTAGAAAGTTCATATGCCTCAGTACTCTACAACCTTTCACAGGAATCACCACAAAGTCTCTTTCTACCCTCTCCTCACCTAGTAACTGCAGTTATGCACTTTTATTTTCCAGGAGCACAATTACACCCAGGAGAACCATGCCTGGGAAAACATGACATAGACTGGTGTTTGTAAAATTAATGAAGCATGGTTCCAATGCATTACTCTTGAAAAATACTATGATGATAGACCAACTAGCACCTGGCCAAAAGATATCACAGGAAAGCAGAGAAACTTCTGTTAACTTCTCAGCTTTAGAAACATTTTTATTAAAGATTTTATTTACTTATTTGAGAGAGAGAGAGAGAGAGCAAGAGCAGGGAGGAGGGATAGAGGGAGAATCAGACTCCTTTCAAAATAGATAGCCAGATATGGGACTTGATTCCAGCACCCTGAGATCATGACATGACCTGAAACCAGATGCTTAACCAACTGAGCCACCCAGGCTCCCCACCTTTAAAAATCTTTTATAAGGACTAAGATAAATTTTTGATTCTGAGACTGTGGGTAAAATTTTAAACTTTAAAAATAAAGACTTACCAAAGGAGTTTAACAATTTTATTAAAAGAATAAATGATAGTTATTAGGTGTTACATTAAAATAATATAAAAATGGATCAGAATTGTGAAGACAAAAGGACATCAACACAATTGTTCAGGCATTGAACATAATTTTTTAAAATTTAATTTTGCCTGTAGAGTTTCAAGAATAAAAATATTTGTAAATTTAGTTAGATAAACACAGGGACCATAAAATTATGTTGACTTTCTTTTAAAACAGAACAAAAGGAGTTCAAGCATACATCATTTCATTTTTGTTGATAAAAAAATATTTGGTTGTGGCTCCTGGGTGGCACAATCCATGAAGTGTAGGACTCTTGGTTTCAGTTCAGGAGATCAAGCCCCTTGAAGCTCAGCACAGAGTCTGCTTAAGACTCTCCCTTTCCCTCTGCTCCTCCCCACATATGCTCTCTCTTTCTCTCTCAAGTAAATAAATAAATACATCTTAAAAATTAAAATATTTGGTCTATTAAAATTCAGCAACAGTTTTTACAAAATGTGAAAAGTTATGTATTAATAATATAAATAACAAAAGTAAAATAATACATTTGTAAAATATGTTTGAGAGGAATATAGATAACTAATTAAGTAAAAGCCTTGTATACCCAGATGTGCTAATAAATAATAAATAATAATAAATAAGATAAAATCTCATAATAAGATGATTTAGATAACATGAAATCTTTCAATATATATAATCAGAAGGAATAAGATTGCTCATTTGATAATGAGAATTTAATTTTCAGATGAAGTTAGACATTCCCTCCCAAAACAATGAATAAATACATCAAAAATTCTGCCATTCTACTTATTTAAAATGTTAGAAGAAATGTACATAAGCTTTCAAGATGATAAAATGAAAAATAATATGAATATTGTGACAGAACAAGTGACCATGACACATGTTTAAGTGTTTTATTTGTCAAAGTACAACATAGAGGTTGCTTGCAAAATCGGCCATGTTTATTAGATTACAGAAATGAATATGATTAATGATTGATTATGGTATAATGTTTATACCATTCATATACAGAAATGAATATGATTAATGGTATAACTAGGGGCTATGATTTCTTGAAATGATATCTAAACTTTTCCCCTTGGGGCAGCCTGGGTGGCTCAGCGGTTTAGTGCCACCTTCAGCCCAGGGCGTGATATTGGAGACCCAGGATCGAGTCCCACATCGGGCTCCCTGCATGGAGCCTGTTTCTCCTTCTGCCTGTGTGTGTCTCTGCCTCGCTCTCTCTCTCTCTCTGTCTCTCATGAATAAATAAATAATATCTTTAAAAATAAATAAATAAATAAATAAATAAATAAATAAATAAATAAATACCATTTGTCGCTTAGTCAACTAAAAATATGAGATTGTTACTTTTCAAAGTAAATTTATTATTTAGAATCAAATACATACAACATGTAAATCAAATCATTTTAGTAAAAATGTTTGTTATGAGCCTTAGGTCAATTCATCCAGAGCTTCAAAGTGGACACTCTATACATGCTTATAAATGATTTTATAAAAAAAAAGAAAAAAATAAATCTCAGGAGCTTATAAGAGAATGGGGAAGTTAAAAATAAATCTAGACTATATGATTAGTTTTATGTACAAAATATTTCTTGAAAAACATAACTAAGTAAAGACATTCAAATTCATTTGATTACTCTTTACTTCTTTCCTGGAGTATATCATCTGTTTCATGATAGAATACTGAGTTGGAATATTAGTGGATTTGGAGATATAAATGCTATGTAATGTATTGTTTTATTTTCTTTTCATGCCTTCTCAACACATTAGACCTTTTTAGCCTCATCCCTATACAGTTTGGTAACTTATAACTCGAGTTTTATTAGACTGTGGCCATAGTAAGAAATGCATCACATATCAAAATCCAGTAAATGTAAACACATAATGAGTAAGTGGGTACATGGCATGTTTATGGCAGTGTAAACTCTTCTGTATGATATTGTAATGGTGGATCCATGATGTTATACATTTTGTCAAAATTCCCAGAA
Organism: Canis lupus familiaris; assembly: GCF_011100685.1. Lineage (NCBI taxonomy): Eukaryota > Metazoa > Chordata > Mammalia > Carnivora > Canidae > Canis > Canis lupus. The sequence goes on from NC_049243.1 coordinate 20,811,351, forward strand.
CAGCAGGACATGAAGAATGAAACTTTGCACTTTGGTTAATAATAATGTATCAGTATTGACTTATTAGTTTTAACAAGATAGTAGAGAAAGGCAGTCCTACTCAGGACCTTAGGCTGCAGACCTGAGATATGAGGAAAGGCCACAGGAAATGACAGAACTAGGAAGCGGTTCTCAAAGGGCAGTCATCTTTCAGATCTGTGTACCAGGAAGGCATTGCCTGGGAGAACAAGCCCCATCCGGTGTATGGGTAGGGACAGACAGACAGCAGAGAAGTAACCAGTTGGTGCCTGGGAGGGGCCTGGGAGCCTGAAAGGAGTGCCTGAATAGCCCAGAAAACATATGGCAAAAAGAGATGTTGATGAATAAAAACTCATTCCTCTGGAGTAGGGTTGCCATACTTAATAAATATGTATACAAAATGCCTAGTTCAATTTTCATTTCAGATAAACAGCTATACACACACACACATGCCATATGTGTGTATACTGTATATATATACTGTATGTGTGTAGAGGTATAAATGTATCATATGTAATATTTGGAACATACTTATATTAAAATTTATTTATTCATTATTTATCTGAAATTCAAATTTAACTGAGCATCTGAGATTTATCTGACATCCCTACCGAGGAGGGATACCCATCATCTTCACTACTCTCCTCATTTGTTTTCCAGGGAAATGTTTTCCCCAAGGAAGCTCAGAGAGTATAATCATATTTCCATGGGCTGGGTACTGGAGGATCTAGAAAAATCCAACTACAAGGCAAGACTACATAATACAAATTAATGTCTGGTAAGGATGTGAGGGCATCCAACTGGCTTCATTGCCTACCTCCTTCTGATTTGTGCTTAAGTCTTTTGCTTAAGTCTGGGCCAAGAAGAGAGCGTGGCTGACTTATTCTTACTTCCTCCCTTTTTAAAACAAGAACCACCAATATTTCTGTGTCGAGAGCAGGAGCCCCCTTAAAAATGTTTTCTCATGTTTGTACTGTAAAAGTGTTGCTTGCTCTGTTTGCTTTCAATTAGTCCTCCTCATGAGATCTGGGTGTGAGTATAGGATGTACGTTTCTAAAGCCTTGGCTTGGCAGTGTCCAGGCATGGGAGTCTGAGAACAAGAAACATTAAGACAACAGACATTTGGGAAGAATACGTGTAGGATAAAATCACTCTCAGATGAATAGTTTTGATAAAATGAATCTGCAATAACACAAAAAGGGATTATTCTGAAAAACCATGCTGATCACTCATATTGAATGTTAAGAGTCACAGAGGTGAAAGTAAGATTAGAGGGTGTGGTACAATTCCTTCCCAAGTAAAAACAAATAAAATAAGTCAGCCCTGTGTGTTATATATTTTGTATGACGGAGAGAACATAGGGATAAGATTTCAGATGCATGCCAAGAAAATTGGCTATCTCAGACAAAGAATGATGACAGGGGAAGGAATTTAACTTTCTCTTTACATGTTTTTGCAGTTTTGTTTTTAATAATGTTCACATATCCTTTTTTATAAGAAAAAAATGCAATTCACTTTTGAAAATTCAAAGTATAAATTTGTACATGTATATCAGCGTGTGTACATGAGATACAAAAGAATGATTTATAACTTTGTTTTTTCATGCATTATTATAATATGAGAGAATTTTCAACTCCAATTGACTATCTCAGTTTTTAAAGCTGGGAATCTCAAATCACAGAGTATTGAGGCATAGTGTTGCCTCAGGCATAGTGCCCAGGCATAGTGTTACTATGAGAAAAGGAAGCTACACAACAATATATTCTGGTTTTAAATGGGGAACACTGAAAAATTCCATCAGAATGAATGCCAAGGTCCAGGAGGAGATTGCCTGGATGGCACAGCGGTTTAGCGCCTGCCTTTGGCCCGGGGCGTGATCCTGGAGACCCGGGATCAAATCCCACGTCGGGCTCCCGGTGCATGGGGCCTGCTTCGCCCTCTGCCTGTGTCTCTGCCTCTCTCTCTCTCTGTGTGACTATCATGAATAAATAAATAAAATCTTAAAAAAAAAAAAAAGAGGAGATTGAAATGTAGGGTTATAAGAAAATCAGAGAGTCTTGTAACTATCAGGTAAAATATCAGTAAATATAGTCTACAAGAAAAGATTACAGAGCAGAATTTTAAAAATGCTGTCATAGTGAAGCTATTTTTGAATTTTAGCTTTCATTTCATTTCACATCTATCATTCTATGATAATTCATTGAACTAATCTAATAATCATAATACCAGTTATACTGTATAGTTGTTTATGTACTGTGTGTACATCTGTGCTTCATAAATTAAAAAAAGTAAAATATTTTCATCCACCTTGGAAACTATATTGCTCCCATTGAAAATGCAAATTGCCTTTATGATGATTCTCAAGCTTTTGATCTTAGAAACACTTTGGACACTTAAAAATTATTAAGGACTCCGAAGAGCTTTTGTGTTTGTGGCTTCTATGTATCAATACTTACTATATTTATAATGAAAACTAAGAATTTAATAACCTATTTACAAATTTATTTTATATATTTAAAATTTATTTACATATTTACACTAATATGTAATACATACTTCATGTGAAAATGACATAATCCAAAACAAAAAAATGTTATAAAAGAGTGGCTTTGATTATATTTTTGCAATTTTTTTTACAAATTGTAAGTTACCTGGACTCTCATGTATCTCCTTTTGATTCCATGATTTAGGTTTCAATATTATTTTCCCTTTCAACTAAATACAAAAGTTACAGAACTTATAAAAATTTAGAGGTTATAGAATATATAAATATGATGGCTGAAATGATATGTAGTATGTTTTTAGATAGTACATATTTTATATTTTTTGAATAGTCATCTTTTAAGAGTTTAACAATAATTCTAATACAATTGCATATTTGGGGGCAGAATATTACATTAATTAACATTGTTATATAAAATTCAATTAGAATGATTATAGAAGAGTAAATATTTAATAATATAATATTTTTAGAAATTTAACAATAAACACATTAATAAATGTTTCAGTAGTCTACAACTTGTTTATTGGTTCTACTTCACTGGATTCTATAATATGATACTTCAAAAAGAACCAAGATTGTGAAGAAATTAATTTATTTTCAAGAAAAGTTTTGGAAGTCATGTTAGTTAAAAATTAAGTGTTTTAATACAACTAAAAATAAATTTAATTTCAAATAAAAGTAATTTTAAATCTCACAAAAATCTCAATATTAAATTTCACAAACACATACATTTAAAAAAAAATAGAAGTGTCTGTTAAATCAACTCATTTAGCTACCTATCTCCCTAAGGCTCATATGTGGACATCAAGATTTAACAATGGGATCGACATCAGTTGCTCCAGATGGACTCCTTGGGGATAAGCCCAAACTTCACATATGGTCTTAATTCAGACAGAGGAGGCTTAGTAGTTACAACATGTAAGAGGCTCATGAGTTAGAATAAGATAGAAATGTTCTTAAATGGTTCAAAGAATTGTAACCAGATGCATATTCAACATATTAATGATTTTGCTTCCAAGTTTAATTTTACCTGCAATTGTAATTGATTCTACAAGTTTTCCCAGTCTCCCACTGATGTACTTGCCATCTGGAGATGCCACATATAGTGACAGTGTTAGCTCTGTGCATAATAAGCAATTGGAAAATGTGCACAACTTAGTTTTCTCATTTACTGTATACATGTTATTTTCAAACCTAAAGAATGACCTTCAGTATTCAGGTCATATATTCAATTGGAGGGAAATATGTCCAAATATCTAGTGATACATAATGTTACTTAATAGCAATTTTTATAAACTACCGCTAACAATTATTTCTGGAGCTTAATTGCAAAAAATATTTTTCTTTAAAATTAGTATTTTATAATAAAGTTTGAGAATATGATACAAAGTATATATTTCTGAATGTTTCTCCTTTTTTGGAAAATATGATTTTTCTAGTATATGTGCTGCCAAAGTGAGCACAGACAATATGATTTTTCTACACACGTACTTGTATTTATGCATTCTTGATATAAACTACAACGTTAGTGTAGGCAAAACACTTTAATATTAAGGAGGATTTTGAAGGGAAAGAAATCACTGTTAGATAAAACTACTATATATTCACTAATAAACTGTTATTTATCAGTTTTATCTGTAAGTTTGACAAGTTACTACAAATATTAAATTTGAGTAGGGCAAGATACTTCTATTTTCCAAGGGCTCCCTTTTAAAAGATTTCTACATACTAAGACGTCACTGGAGGCTTGAGTTTGAATTCTTTGTGAATACTCAATGATCCATGAGGCTGAATTAAATTTAATTTCATTCACTATCCTTCAAAACAACTATTTACTGTACATAGATCTCAGTTTAGATCATTTCATATGAAAATTACTTCCAGGGAACACCTTTAAAGCATTTTAAAAATGCTTTGCATGAATTGTCACTATTATAATATTTGTGAATTGAAAGGCATGTGATATACATTAATGATAGAGTGAAAACTTCTTTGACCTTTCCAGTTTGTTTGTGGTGACTGAATTCATTTTAGTCCATTTTGTATCATTTCATAGAACAATTAAGGTCAGCTAGAAGATTCATTGCAGTCACTTGAACTCCAAGGGAGATGCTGAATCAAAATAGCTGCATCAATATAATGAATGGTATGTTTCTGGAGTTTCTAGTAACATTCATACCATAACAATACTATACTCTAATGTGGCAAATATATGGAGAAAAATTAAAACATTTTCCCAGTAATAATCCTGTCTATGATTTCTGGTAGCACTGGTTAAATGTGAAGGCAGTGTGGTAAGGAGTGAATTAATCATATATACTGGACTGGAATGAAAACAATTCTTTGTTTAGTTGTTTATTTGCATATTTTAGAGTTTTAATAGGATGAGAATAATTGCTTTTTGAAAAAACTCTCTGATACTACTTCATAAAAACAGTCAAGAGGGAGAGCTCTGAAGCCAGAGGACTAGATTTTGTGTCCTTCGATATTTTTAATAAGTGTGTGGTCTTAGGCAAAGATTTGATATTTCTGTGCCACATTATCTTTTTCTGTAACACGGAGATGTTGGTAATGCTTTTAGGATTTTTATAAAGATTAAAGGTGTTTAAAAGTACGTAAATACTTTAAGCTTTACCAGTATATAGTAAACAATCAATGAACATGTTATTTAACTTACTGATAAGGAAGCCTTCAAAACAAGTACATTTTATACCATGTGTAATCTTGAAATGTGTAATTTCTTGAAGTGCATTCAGTCATACAAATTGTGCATTTCTGGAAATTTTTGTATTTGTAGTTTTACCCTAACGTTGGTTTGATTTAAAGAAAATTGGGAGAAATATATAAAGTGAATATAACTTTATTTTCTATCAATCTGTCCATAGTAGTACTTTTCCTATAAAGATGATTAAAAGCGGTTACCATTGCACCATTTATTCTCATGTGACAAATTAATACACTGAACAGCCAATAATCAAAGAAAGTTTGCACAGTGGAAATAATAGCTGAATTAGATTACGCTGATTATTTATTTATTTATTTATTTATTTATTTATTTATTTACTATGAGAACCACAGGAAAGCAAGTTACTATGCTCTTGAACTTGATTAGGGAAGAAGAGCATTAAATGTGAAAAAATCCTAATCTCTTTTACCATTGCTACTCTGCATGTAAATAAGAGATTAAAAACAAGTTTTATGAGTGGATATTTTATAATCTACAGGTCTAATTACAATAAATTTAGAGAGTCAAAAGTGTAATTTGCATGAAGTATTTTAATAATTGATAGGACATATAGAGCAGCTGGATTTCTTAAAATATCACGTGCAGTGGGTGATGTTATATGGATGGAGTTTTAGACAGCAAATGGCACTTTCTGATTGTGTTTAATATATCACAAAAATGGGAAGTGAATGGATTTTTTTTTTTTTTGGATTTTAATTAGTTGCAAAATTATGAAAAAGGTACACAGAAAATAAAAGATTAAGTGATCTCTGGAAAGTTTAGAATAATGTATTATATTTGTATTTGTATTTTTATTGAACTACAATTCACATACCATAACATTTACCATCTTAAACCATTCAACTCAGTGATTTTTGATATACTTTCAAACTTGTGCAACCATCACTGGCATGTAATTTCAAAATATTTTCATCATTCCAAAATGAAACACTGAAACAGTAGTCAAGCTCCATTCTCTTCCTCCCCTGGCCCTGGCAACTTCATAATTCTGCTCTATGGATCTGGTTTTTCTGGACATTTCCTGTAAACACAGTCATACAATACAGGGCTTTTTGAGTCTGGTTTCTTTTACTTAGCATACTATTTTCAAGATTCATCCATGCTGTGGCATGCAGCAGAATTTAACTCCTTTTTATTGGTACATAATACTCTATTGCGTAGATAAACCACCTTGCTTATCCATTCATCAATTGATGAACATTTGGGTTGTTTCCACGTTTTTTGGCAATTACATATAATTCTTCTGTGTACATTTATGCACAAGATATTATGTGGACATCTATTTTCGTGTTCCTATTAATGGAATTGATGTATCATGTAATATCTCTGTTATTTTATAAATCTGCTTATTCTCCAAAGTGGTTGTATTAGGACTGCCATAGCAAAATACCACAAATGCAATGGCTTAGAATAACAGAAATTCATTACCTCACAGTTACTGTAAATGGAAATCCAAAATCTAGGTGTTAAGAGGTCCACATTCCCTCTGAAGTCTGTAGGGAAGTATCTATCCTTGCCACCATCAAGTTCAGGTGGCTCCTAGCAATCTTCTGGTGGCTGCAACAACAAAACTCTGTCTGCCTCCATCTTGCCAAGGCCTTCCCACCCCTCTGAGCCTTCTCTTCCCTCTCTGCTTTGTATAAGGACATCAGTTATAGGACTTAAAGGCCACTTTAAATCCAGTATGATTTCAGGGCACCTGGGTGGCTCAGCGGTTGAACATCTGCCTTTGGTTCAGGTCGTGATCCTGGGGTCCTGGAATCAAGTCCCACATCAAGCTCTCTGCAGGGAGCCTGCTTCTCCCTCTGCCTATGTCTCTGCCTCTCTGTGTGTGTCGGTCATGAATAATAATTTTTTAAAAATCCAGGATGATTTCATCCCAAGATCCATCATTAGTTATAATTGAAGACTGTTCCCCCCCTTTTTAATTTATGTATGTATGTATGTATGTATGTATTTATTTATTTATTTATTTATTTATTTATTTATTTATGCTGGGTTCCAATAAAATTTTCTTTATTTTTTTTCAAGTCTCTATTTTAAACAAAGCCATATTATGATGCTCTGGATGGACATGAATTTCCGAGGGACACAATTCAACTCTCTGTGCTAGCTGGACCATTTTACATTCCCACAAGCAGAGTATGAGGGTTCTTCTTGCCCCACATTGTCCTTAATACTTGTCACTCCTATTAATTTTGTATTATAGCTATCCTTGTGAGTGGCTTGTGAGTGTGAAGTGAGTGTGAAGTGGAATCTCACTGCGGTTTTTATTTACATTTTCCTTATTTCTAATAATATTAGACATCTTTTTATGTTCTTATTGTGCATTCTGCTTTTGCTGTGGGGAGTGTCATAAATATCTGTTAGGTCTAGTTGGCATAAAGCTTTGTTCAAGGGTTTAATTCCCTTTTTCATTGTCTGTGTAGTGTTTCTCTCCATAAGGAAAGTGGAGTATTCAGTCTCTAAATATTTTTATTGAATCACCTAATTCTTACTTCAATTCTGTTTTTCTTCATGTATTCCAGCTCTCTGTTGGTAGATGGCTGTATGTTTAAAATTGCTGTATCGGGATCCCTGGGTGGCTCAGTGGTTTGGCGCCTGCCTTTGGCCCAGGGCGCGATCCTGGAGTCCCGGGATCGAGTCCCATGTCAGGTTCCCGGCATGGAGCCTGCTCTCCCTCCTCCTGTGTCTCTGCCTCTCTCTCTCTCTATGTCTATCACGAATAAATAAATAAATAAATCTTTAAAAAAAAATAAATAAAATTGCTGTATCCTCCAAATAGATTGACATTTTATATTTATAAAATATTCTTCTTTGCCTTTAGTAACAATTTTTTGCCTCAATTGTCTGATATAAGCCTAGCCATCCAGCTCTTTTGGTTACTGCTTACATGATATATATTCTTCCATACTTTTACTTTAGACCAATTTTTAGCAATCTTCTTTGTATTAACAACAGTTTAATTTCAGTAGCCTATGAAAACTGGGCTTTACTGTGGCTCTCTTAACTTCTCACTCCTTTGTGTTATTATTGTCATAAAAATGACATCTTTATATATTGTAAGCCATCAAAAACAGTTTTATAATTTTAAAGCAGCTATATGAAGTTGTCTTTTACATCACATGGGGACTAAAAAGAGCTACACAAAATCATGTTTATACTGTCTTTATATTATTCTAAGTAGTTACATGTATTCTTTATTACATTTACTCTTTATTTCTTCCTGTGAATTAATTAACTGCCTGGTGTCCTTTCATTTATACCTGAAGAAGTTCCTTTAATTTTTGTGAATGTCTTTATCTGTCCTTCATTTTTGAAAGATAGTTATGCTGGATATACAATTCTTGGTTAAGAGTGTTTTCTTGTTTTTTGATTTTTACTTCCACTTCTACCCCTATCCAGAACTCCAGATATATCATCCCATATTGGCTTCTATAGTTTCTGATGAAAATTTGGTTGTTAAATTTCTTGAGGATTCCTTTTCACATGATGAGTCACTTCTTTCTTGCTATTTTCAAGATTCTCTGTTTGTATTTGTATTTCAACAGTTTGTTTGCAATGTGTCTATGTCTGGACGTTTTGAAATTATCCTACTTGAAATTCATTTGAGCTTCTTAGATATGTAGATCAATACTAATAGAATTTGAAAAATTTAGGGCATTTTTTCAAATATCCTTACTGCCTTTTCCTCCCACTCTTCTCTTCTGGGACTGCCATCTCACCCATGTTGGTATGCTTGATACTGTCACACAAGTCTGGGAGACTCTTCATTTTTTCATTCTTTTTCTTTTTGTCTCTCACACTAGATAATATAAATTGATCTATATTTAAGCTTGATAATTTTTTATTAAGCAAGCTCGAATATATTATTGAGACCTCCTCAAGTAATTTTTTTAAAAAAATTTCAGTCATACTTTTCAACTCTAGAATTTCTATTAGGCTTTTTTTTTTTTTTTTCATAATGTTTGTGTCTTTCTTGTGATTCTCTATTTAGTGAGACATTATTCTCACACTTTCATTTAATTATTTAGGCATGGTTTCCTGATGTTATCTCATTTGAAATAGATATTTTAATGTTTTTGTCTAGAAAATTGAACATCTGAATTCCCTTTTGTTTTTTCTATTGATTCTTTTTTCTCTTGCAAATAAACATTCTAGATTATTAGCATTTATCATTATTTCTTGTTGAAACCCAGATATTTTAAATAATATAACATGCAAATTCTTTAGTCATTTTTTCCCTTCTTCAGGAATTAGTAAGCACCTTAATGTTCTTATTCTGTAAAACATGTAGTTTTTGTCACGTATAATCTCTGAGTTTTTCCTCATTTAGCTTAATGATCAGCTAATGATTGAAAGGAGATTTTCTGCAATGCGGGAAGTGTCATATAAATATCTGTTAGGTCTAGTTGGCATAAAGCTTTGTTCAGTGGTTTAATTTCCTTTTAGCAATGCCTAAAATCAATAAGTCTTGGCTTTTGCTGAGGGGTTCTCTCTGTGTTGAGGCATGCTGTCATTTCTCAGATAGGAATTTAGTTACAACTCTGTCTTAGCATTCACTTCCAATTTGTGCAGACCCTCAGGGTAAGCCAGAGCTGTGAATTTAGGATCTTCCTAGGTCTCTCCTGAAAATGTATACAGCCCTATACATGCACACTGATTTCTTGATTCCCAGAAATATGCCTTTTTAAGTCCCCCAGGAACATCAGATATCTTATTTGCCAGCTTTACCTTCAAAGTTTTTTGAATTTGTTGTTTGTCCCAACTGTTATTACCACCTTAGGTAGTGTCATGTTAAACAATTCTTACTGATTGTTTTTGACAAGCACCACTGAGAACAGACTGTTCATGCTAGAGGGGCTCTAAAGCTGATGAAATAAAGACAATCCATATGAATGGGAGTTTCTAGGCAATTACAATTTCCTAGGTTAGGTAATGACAATTACCAGGGAGTGAGGATTTGGGGATGGGGTCCAATTAATTTCTTCCCCTTTCCATGGTTGCTAGGCTTCTGGTTGTCACCATGACTACAGGCCTGTATGTTTTCAAGGCCATACTGGAACTAAAGAAAGGGAAAGGTAACAGAGTTGGTTAAATGCCACAAAACTCACTTTACTCAAAGTGATTTTCTTCAATAAATGTTCCCTGGAGTTTTGCAAACCATGGGTTAGTTTTCAGAGTTCTATAAAAGTTAGTTTTGGCAATTTTTGTCATTGTTTTTATAGATTCTATGGAGGAGATTATCTTTAGAGTCCATATTCCATTATTCCCTCTGACACTACCCTATATGTAATTTTTACTTCCTCCGTGTTTTTCATGCCAATATTATCAAGTAATTTTCTTTAGCTTAATAGAACCTCTATAATTTAATTTAGTTTTATCAATAATAGATTAAGAGAAAGTTAGGTATTTTTCTAAAAAACTTAATATAACAAAATATAGATTGTGATAAAACAGTTATTTATCATCATTATATTCAAATGATTTGGGAGAGTTTAGAAAATTATCTTCTAGAATCACAATTTTGACCACTAGAAGTTTATAAAGTTTATATAGAAGCATTTAATTGTAAGGATTGAGATAATGATTGGTAAAGACTTACTCACAGTGTTACAAGTTAAAAACCAACCAAATAAGTCAAACCAAACTAAAATGGCAACATGTTGTATCAGAACCTCAGTAATAGCAGTGTGTTTATGTTCAAAGATGTAACATTACAGCAGAAAGGTTAAGAATCAGGATCCCTTTGGAAAGAGTAACAAACCAGGAAAAAGAGTGAGCAAAGTAGAAAAATCTATCACCTAGACCATTTTAGTGACTAAGGATAGGAGTTGAAGTAATTGGAAACAGTTTTGTCAACAAATAATTGTAGAAACATTTCACCTTAACTCTGCCATCCTATATATTTTTACCTAGGACCGATTTTAACTGAAGTTACCTATAGACAGATTCTTGAGGTATACTTGAGGTATACATCTTTTAAAAAGGATTTGTTGAGCAGCTGACATTAATAAATGTATGTTTTGTTTTGGTCATTTTTTTGTTTAGGCTACCATTGTGCACGTGAACGAAGACAGGTTAACTCACAGTGACCCATCAGTCTAGCACAGAGGAAACAGCATATACTTTAATCTAATGATATACTAACAGCAGATTATATTTATTAAACATTTACTATATGCTTGGCTATGCTTTAAGTGCTTATCTAACTCTTGGGAGCCTGGGTGACTCAGTCACTTAAATGTCCAACTCTCGATTTTGGCTCAGATCATGATCTCAGTGTTGTGAGATTGAGCCCCACATCAGGCTCCGTGCTCAATGCACTCTGCTTGGGATTCTCTCTCCCTCTGCTCCCCCACACCACTCTCTCTACAATAAATAAGTAAAATCTTTATAAAAATTTAAAAATAAATGCTTATCTAACTCAGTCACCATAGCAAAGTTCATGAGGTAATAAGCTGTATGATGTATTAATTATAAATATTATTATTATTTTACAGATATGGAAATTGGGGCTTACATAGAGAAAATGACTTCTAAAACTAGCATTCAAATCCATATCTGCCTATTCCAGAACCCAAGCTATTATTCTTTATTGTTTATGACCTTTCAAATCAAGTATTACAAAGGTATATGTTTAAACATATAAATCTGAATTCCTTTAATTCCTAAGGAGAAATTAATTCAACCCTAATTTTCACATCTGTCATGGTGTCATGGTAGACAAAACACTCCCTGTTTTGTTTTGAAGGATTAAATAAGATCATGCATGTGAATTTTTAGTCACTGTAAAGAGATTGCAAATATTTTTAATGTATTGGAAACACTTTGGACATAAGAGAGGCAAAAGGGAAATAGAAAAATTTTAAAAATTTTCAGAAATAATTGATTGGAAATGAGTAAATAACTTCAATATTTTCCTCAAGAACTTCCCCAAAACATATTTATCTAAACAAGAGACTGCTCAGTTAAGGCTCTTCTCAGAAAAACAGATTGCTTAGGGAGTTTGCCCCTTTCTGATAAAAATATTTTGCCTAACTATTCACTTATTACTTTTTTACTATTGGTTTATTATTAGGAACATGAAATTAAACAGATCTATTTTTTCTTACATAATTAATAAAAACATTAAAATCTGAATTTATAATTACTATTCACATATACCATAGAATGTCACATGTTTTGACTTACGATGATTTTTATATTTATTACTTCAGTACTGTGATTAAATAAACATCAGGAGGCTATATAACTTTAAAATCAGCTAGAGCTCGTAAAGAAAATTTAAATTTGTATGTGTGTTATATATATGTTTATATGCATATGTATGCATATATGTATCTATGCACATGAACGTAGATATATGTATGTGTGTAGATACATATATATACACACATGCATATTATGCATACATATGTGTGTTTATTTACAAAGTATTTTTCCCTGCATAAATAGGGAGAAAATAGATTTGCTTATTTATTTTAAGAGACAGAGAGAGCCTGAGCAGGAGGGGCAGGGGGAGAGGGAGAGAGAATCTCAAGCAGATTCCATGATAAGCATGGAGTTTGAAGTGGGGCTAGATCCCACAACCCTGAGATCATGACCTAAGCCAAAAGGAAGAGTCGGATACTTAACTGACTGAGCCACCCAGGCTCTCCTAAGCAGGGAAAATTTAAAAGATTTTATAGAGCTTTTGACTTAGAATATGGATCTGCAATGGAATTTCCACTAGCATCTTCTAATGTATATCTCTTGAAGATACTGTTTAGTATCTTCACACTTACAAAGTTAAAGGTAAAATTCAAGGGGATGTTTTTTATTCCAAAATTTCCAGAATCTGCTGCTTTTTCCCCTTCTCTTTACTTGACATCAAAATGAGATCTTATTTCTCTATTAAAGGTAATAAATATTATTTGAATTAAATTAGATCAATGTCTAATCCTTCAACTTAGAGTAAAGACACCCTTAGTTTGTCTTTTGAAGAATGAATCTGTATATCAATATTAGGGACTTCTAGGAAAACTAAAAGAAGTTCCTAGTCTTAAATTTGGAATCCACACTAGACAGAGGTGAGAGAAGGAGAAAATACTTTTCTTGTAAACTCTTGCTTTGCTTTCTCATTCTATTTGGCTTTTTTGGAGGTCAGGTGTTGGAAAATACAGTCATTGTATACATATACACAGTATATATGTATATGACAAACATGTTTATATACCTTATTTGCATATGTATACAAATAATTCAAATGATACTTTGACTGTTTGTAAGGAATTATATGTATTCATTAGCTAAAATGGATATGAAAATATGGACAGACTCTAAAATGCACTATCTTTTTTAGTACATTCATGGATGGATGGATGGATGGATGTGCATATAAATTAATATAGCCATTGTAATAATATGTATAGGAAAATTGTGAGTAATGATAAAAATTGATTTCTTCCTGTCATTCTGGGAAACTGTTTATGCTGAGAAAAAATTAGGCATCTTGGTCATCTCCTGGGCCACTTAAATGAATATAGTTCTGTTATTCTTTGTATCACTTATATTCTTTATTTTTCATATTCTATGAATTATTAATATATTGAAAACATAATGAAAATTTCATGGATACAAAGAAAAAATGTTTCTAGACTAACCAATGTTTCTAGAAACATACTATTCAGAATAGTGAGTTACAAAATATACTTTTTCATTATAAGCACTTTTAACAATAGGCAGAAACTATGGTAAAAATTTCCCTAATTTTACATTATGTTTTTAGTGTCCAAGAGAGTTATATGGCTATTGCTTTTTAACATAGGATTATTATAGCTGTGACTAAGTCCCATCCAGTCTTTTACACATTATTATATTCTTTGACTGATTGGCTAGAGATATAGACAAGGTTAGTGAATTATATTAAACAATATTATTGGTTTTATTATTGTTTTGATACATTTAGGTCATATCCTCAAAATTATCAGATTAAAAACAATCAGAAACTTAGAAATGTAGTAACAGTGGTACCAAATTACATTGGTTAAAAACAGCATTACACTGATTATTATGCTATATAATCATATATATTTGTAAATACAACTATATTCATAGTCAGATCTATGCACATTTCTCATTCTAGACAAAACAAGGAGTAAAATCACTAAGCCAGAATACTCTGAATGAAACATAAGAAGTATTCACAAGAAAGAAAACATATAAGAATTGATGTGTAGTGCAAAAATTAAAAATTAATGGAGGATTATAGGCTAATGGGTGATTTAAGTATTTCTCCCATCCTATCTTTGTATTAATAAAAACTCAGTTTTTAAGGATGCCAATGAAATGTTAGCTGGCCTCCATATCTCCCCTCTTCCAAAAAAGTTTCTTGTAAGTCGAAAAAAATTGTAATGTTTTAGGTTTGATTTTATAAGAGAAATATCATTACACATGGATGACTATCGATGTTTGTTTTATATTATATTAAAAGTCTTTTTATAATATGAAAGTATTCCTTTAAAGTTGAGAGTGGAATCTATAGTGTAAGGGATGGAATGCTTGCAGAAAGAATTGCACAAAACAGAGTTTTTATTTGAAAATTTATGCCCAGTCAGAGACTATTTCCCACTTGTAAAATTGCATCTAGAAGGACGCATGCGACTACATCTTAGTGATTGGATTGCAGGCGGAAGCTACATATACTAATTCTATGCCTGGTTCATAAAAATCTTTGACACTATTCTCCATGCTCTATCTTTTCATTTTCTAGCTGACCGTACGCATCCAAAATGACTAAAAATCACATATGCTAATGACAAAGAGTTAATCAGCCTAAACTAAGTGACCAGAGTAGACCACTCCTTCTCTTCAACTGCCTGCTAGTTATGCAATGCTAACTGAATTAATTGCTGAATTTTAACTTCTTGTTTGTAAAATGGCAATAACAATACTAATATCACATATATCAAAGTGAAATTTGCACAGAAACTTGGTACTAGCAAAGGTAGGGTGGTGTTGTTCATTACCTCCCTTCTGAGATCCATACCCACATTTCAAATACCCTGCAGGACATATATTACTTGAAATATAATTTTGTCTGGTATGTCCACCTCTGGGTCCTTTTCTTTACCTGGTGAACTTTATTAAAAATCTAGCTCTATTTTACTCTTCTTTGTTACTCTTCTCTCCCATCATTAGAGATAAAAGGAGGAGCTCCTGGTCATAGGAAGCATAGAATTACTTAAGCTATCCCAGTAAATAGGTAAAATTGCAGAACAATTGTGTTTGTCTGTTTCCTCCTTCTCCAAGCATCCAGGAATAACAGAGAGTATTTCATTTATCTTTATTGCTCCCCTCAATGGAATATTATCTGGCATAAAACAGGTTCTCAATAAATGATCCATCAATCAGTTGATACATTATTTAAAGGCAAGTTTTCCTTATGGCACACTGCTGTCAGATGGTAAGGAGTTAATACCTCATGTAAAGCGATCTTCTCACTTCTCAAAACAAAACAACAATAAATGGGGAAACTCCATCTCTGGAATTGTTAATACTGGCACACATTTTTGCATTTGATAATATACAAATTTTATTGTATCATTTTTTATTTTTTTCTTTCCTTAAGTTTTGAGTTCTTAGATTTTTAATCTTAGAGGCAGGGAACATATTATGTAGTACTCTGTGCCTCAGAGTAATTTATTTTATGTGAATAAAGAATTTTTCTTCTTTTCTGGACTCTAGAACTATTTTTATAATATCAATTTAAAAAATACTAGATTTACTTAAAAAACAAAAGCTCATTTGAGCAAATCACTTATTATTATGCATGGCCTATAATTAGAACTCAATTAATGCAAATCGTTATTATGGTGGTTTTCATTTTCTAATATTTTCATTATTGCAGTTATAGTGACCATTATTCCTTACATTTAGATTTAATATTCAATGATATAACAAACAAATTAAAAAATTTCAACACAAAGAATGGTTTGTTTTTCCTTTTGACACACTACCAACTAAACATTAAGAAGCTTTCCCAGATTTCCTTTATAGAAGTAGATCATATATTTGACCCATTTGCATTTTAATTTTTTTCCAATCCCTTAATAATGAATAAGGTTAAACATTAAATATTAAACATATAGTTTTAAACTTTTATTTTCTTGATAAATAAGATTGTTTTAAATTTCAGTTTAAAGTTATTTTGTTGTTACTCAGATTTTGAAACTATTTTAAAAATGAAAAAGCATTGAAATCAATATGAATTGCTCATAATAAGTTTTGATTGAAGAGGCAGAAACATGAAAGATTTTTTAATATAAATTCTGCATTAAAGGTAGTAGGTGCTTTTATATGGTTTCACTGAAAAATAAAAATGAATGCTACTCCATCATTTTGGCAGACACTTTAATGCCAGCCATTTAACTATCTTCCTGAGATGGAATGCTTCCTGACCTCTACTCTTTCCACCAAAAAGAAATTGTAAAAGCCCAACAAAAATGTAATTTTCTGGCTTTACAATGGGTGAGGAGAGAGAAGAGTTAAGAGTAGAATCTGAAAATAAAGTAGAAAAAAGTAGTAGCAAGTAGAGGGTGTTTTTAGATGCATCTGAGAGAAGGAGACTATTTTTGATTGATAACATATCTTGTGGTCCAAACTCAAAGTTTCATATTTTTTATAGCAAGTCATGGTGCTTAAAAGAAAACTAAACACTGAAAATCCTCATTTTATTAAAGGAACCCATATGATAAGGGCAATTAACCAATTACCCCAGGTCATTTCAAGGTCATATCTTATTGATTAAATGGTTTTGCATGAGAAAATCTTTTGAGGTCAAATGTCAAGTTATAATAGATAATTTTAGATATTTAATTTATTGAGACAATGATTGAGTATTGCTGTTTCCGAATGCCACTAAGAATCTATATAGTTATCCATGATAGTTTTGAACTGTGGGGGAATCAAGATATATTATAGATGGTTTAAGTTATTATTGAAATAACAGCATCCTTATTTTCCTCACTGTGATTCACCTTACCCACCATACTCTGCTTTTTAAATGTAAGCTGAGGCATTGGGGGAAACTCTCTTTGTGCTAGAGAAAAATATGCTGTCATTTAAGTCATTACATTTTTATTAGGTAAAAGTTATTTAACTGCCAATAAGTTAATGTTTCTTTAAAAGTAGATCAGTCACGCTTGTGGAATAGGAATAAAACTAAGGTTAGTGTGTTTATTTTCAAATAACCAAATGATGAAATCTGATAGTTTTTAAATCGAGCAAGCAATTCCCTTGTTTGTATTCTGGGCTTATTTTTGAAATTCATACAATGGTTGCAAAAGCTAAAAGTGGGCCTGAGTAATTCCTAATATATCTTCCAATTTGTATATATTTGACCATGGTATTTTAAGCATGTTTAACTGAACTTTTTCACATTCTTAGAGGAAAGTGTGCAATTATTCTAGAAAACTGAAGAGTTTGAGAGATGGAAAAAGCGTATCAATGAAGCTTTGATCCATGCACCAGATTTCTTCAAAATATCTTGAAGTGTAATTTGTTAAATTATCTAAGTTACCTCATTATAGTCCTAATTAAAAAAAAATAGGGAGACATTAGCAAATTCTCACAAATGGGACGTCAAATAGAATTCCGTCATGATTTGTTCAGTCTTAAAAAATAGACTGCCAGTAATGATATAATTGCTTTTATTGAACTAATGTTCCTACTGATAGCAATAGTAACCTCTGGAAAAATATGAAAAACAAATTTTGAAGGCACTTAAGAAGCAGGTCAAAGCAGGCAGAAACTTCAGTAAATATAATAACCCTTCTGAGAAGAGAAGACATTGGATGAAGTCCACGTTTATATAACTGATTCCAGGAGAGTCCTGCTCAGTCCACAGCATAGAATAGTGCATAGAGATCAAGTGGAAAGCCAGTGTTCTTACTGGTCTAAGTCAAAGGATATAAAATTTGTAGTCATAAAGTGTAGTCAAATTCAAAACTATACACTTAAATTCTGTGCATTTTATTATATGAAAATCATTTCACAATTAAATGAATTATCAAAGGTAATACTAGATTCTAAAACTCCTTGATTCTTGGGCAGCCCAGGTGGCTCAGTGGTTTAGTGCCTGCCTTCAGCCCAGGGCGTGATCCTGGAGGCCAGAGATCGAGTCCCACGTTGGGCTCCCTGCATGGAGCCTGCTTCTCCCTCTGCCTGCCTCTCTCTTAGTCTGTGTCTCTCATGAATAAATAAATAAAATCTTCAAAAAAAATACCCTCCTTGATTCTTAATATATTTCTGTTAAATAAACTGTTTTCTGGAAAATAATTTTGCTCAGAAGTAGTAGGCAATAATACTGAAGCACTAATATGGAAAATGGAGGAAATGCCTTCAGTTTCTATCACTAGTCTAGGTGAAACATATCACTTCTCTACTTCAGTTTTCTAATTTATAAAAGATTGGTGTCTTTTTTGTTGTAAACTCTGTGTGTATTCTATGTATTTTATGATTATCTGATGCATGGCATTTCTAATAAATTATCAGTAATTTTCACAATCTGACTGGCTAGCTGTCTATATAGGAAAAGCTGGAAAGATGAAATGTTGTTCCCCAAATTAATTCAGTGTACTTCATGCTATACTGGTGGATGATGTCAGAGTCAATGTCACTAAAATTTTATTAGGCAACCTAGGAAAGAGACAAGAGCATTCAGATAATATTCCAACTACCAAAGACTTCGTTATTCAGCAATAGTCTGATCCAAGGTACATATACGTTTAGTGTGCCTATTGGAAGTAAATCAAATATGTATGGAAGTTAGAATGAATAATATCCTATTTAGAAAATAATTATTCTATAAATATGGATAAAATTCCCCAGAGTGAGCTGCCTAGAAATCATAATGATGACAGAATCAAATTCACAAAATTGTACATTATACAGTCTATCCTCATTATTATTGGATTTTGTATTCAAAAATTTGCCTGCTTGCTAAAAACTATTTGATACCTCAAAAATCAATACTTGTGGGTATTTGTGGTCATTTGGGGGACATGTGCAAAGGAATGAAAAATTTGAGTTGACCTATAAGCATGTCCCAGCTCAAGTTCAACAAGGTGTCGCTAGGTCTTCAGCTCTCACACAGAGATGATCAGAGAATGGAGATGACAGGTAGAAGGAAGTGCAGGGTTGTGCAAGGAGCTCTCGGGGATGGGGTTCGAATCTTAACTCTGGCATCTGCTAGAAGAGTGGCCTCAGAGAAGTCACTTACCATTTCTCTATGTACTTTTCTTTTTTTGCAAAATGAAATAGAATCTACCAGGCTAAACTGATTTTGGATTTGAGATTATAATCTACGTGAAATTTATCTATATGCTATATAGATATTTACATTTACATTTATATAATATATTTATATACATTTCCCCTACTTCAAGGGCATTGATTTAGTATTTGCTAATTCACTGTTAGCAGTGACTTTATAGAACATAACTATCATGAATAGCAAGAATCCATTGTATTTTAAAAACTCAGTCCATTAAAGTCACTCTATTTTTTGAAGTGTAGATTTGCTTAATGCTCAATATGTGTAAATTTTCATAAGCATATCTACTTTAGATCCTCAATTTACTGAAAATGCAATCTTCATGCTATTTCATGTATTTTTGCATAAAATAAAACACAGCATGACACAGTGGATATTTAGTGAGTGTAATTTGCAGGTTGTAACAAATGTAAAGAGGAGTGAGAATTATCAAGAAAGCACTAAAAGAAGTATAAGCCTAAAACTATGAGAAAAAGAGACTTCACTTGGCATGGTGTATCAGGTGTACAAACCGGCCTTCACACGTTTGTGTAATTGTTCCCAGAGCTACCAGGTATTTGAGTGTGTACTTTTCCACTTCCTGTAAGACAGGCTTATTTTCAGCTAAAAGACTAATGTCTATAATCACACCACAAAAAATAAAATCACTCATTCTATTTAGGTCTCCCTAGGGGGCTCTTAATATTGCTTTTACAGGTAGCAGGGTTCATCCTCTACCAAAAATATAGACAGCCATACTTTATCCCAAGCAACTTATAAGAAGGTTTCCATGGATACAAAAATTTATTTTTCTGGATTTTTTTTCAATCACTCAAAACTACCACTGGAGTATTAGAAGGTTGGAGCTGGTAGGAAGCTTAGACAGTCATTCCAGATTTCAGTTGCATCTCTTTTCTTGGGTTCTTTCTGTGGATGAGTAATGTAAGATTTAATTTAGATGATTCTGGTGCTCACTGCTTCCTCTTGCATCTCTGAGCCTTTGCTATGGAGTATAGTCTTGAAACTTTCTTTCAGTACTGCCATCTGTTTAGTTAGTGTCCGATTTTCAGATATATACAACTCTAAATTGCATCATACACAGACTCTGAGAAAATGAGAGAATAAAAATACCTCTCTTCAGTGATTTTAAATGGTGATGTTTCATTGGGCAAAATATATAGTGTTATTAATTCATATCCTTTACTTATCAATTCACGTAATGACGATAACTCTCAACTAACTACTCTATCTGGTCACTTCCATTTAGCTTTTCTACTTAAGCCTGTATTCACTCATCAACTGACCCATGTCTCCTTTTGTTCTGATACATTCGAAATCTTTATAGCATGGCTCTCTCTCTGCTAATATATATTCAAAAAGATAAGCTATGCAAAGTTATTGCCTAGACTTGTGGTGTGATTCCTGTATCAGTGGATCTAGTGATAGTCATGAGACTTCTAATTGCCAAATCTATGTTAGTTGAAGATACGGTGATGAGGGAAACACACACACACACACACACACACACACACACACACAGAAAATGTTGTTCTTTAAGTTTAAAATTTAATGGAGACCTGCAGTAATCAATATGTGGTGAGAATATATTCTGTGAGAAGTTGACTTAGGAGGGGAGGTTAGAGGTACTCCCTGAGGAAGTGAAGGTGATGTGAGCTCTGAAAAAAGAGTAGGAACTGACTAGATGAGAAGAGGTTTCAAAAGCTTCCTTGTAGAATGAACAACATGTAGAAAAGCCCGAGGACTGAGGAGATAATTAAGGAGGTCTATTTAGACTGGAGAAGTAGACGTAGATCAGATTATTCAGAGAATTATTCTCCATGTTAAGAATTTACTGTGTTTCTCCTAAGTAAAATGGACCATTAATAGAGGGTTTTTAGCAGTTTTTTGACATCTAATTTATTAAACTACTTTAAAATATTTTTTTATATCTGAGAAAATAAGGCAGAACATGCTTTAAAAATTGGTTTATTCAAGGGATCCCTGGGTGGCTCAGTGGTTTAGTGCCACCTTCAGCCCAGGGCCTGATCCTGGAGTCCTGGAATCAAATCCCACGTCAGGCTCCCTGCATGGAGCCTGCTTCTCCCTTTGCCTGTGTCTCTACCTCTCTCTCTCTCACTGTCTCTTATTAATAAATAAATAAATTCTTTAAAAAATTGGTTTATCCATAATATGAGTATACATTTTTACTTCATATTTTAAAAGACTTGTTTATTTATCTGAGAGAGAGAGAGAGCTCAGATTAGTTGGGGGAGGGGCAAAGGGAGAAAATCCTCAAGCAGACTACCCCCTGAGAGCAGAGCTCACTCGTGGTCCATCCCATGACCCGTGAGATCATGACTTGAATCCAAATCAAGGGTCAGACGCTTAACCAAAATGAACAACCCAGATGCCTCTATTTTTACTTCACTTTAAAAATCTACCATACCAAATATTTTCATGTACCCTTTATCCTTTCTTTGGATAAGGGTTAAAGATGGTTAAGAGGAATTGGGCATTGCTAGAATTTTCCAGACCCTTTTTTAATGAAGAAAACCGCAGTATACTGCAACTGGAATTTCTGGTAGCTTTCTCCCTGAGGAGTTTGATTAGCCTGATCTGAGGAAAGGAGTAAATTATTGGGTCTGAGTAGTAGTTTTAAATTCTTTATGAAGGTGAAAATAGTATTTCTTAAATTGAAAAGATCTTGTGATCTTGTGAGAAAAACAAAGAACACCTTAAGTTTTTGTTATCTGAAAAAAATCTAATAGATTGAGGGGAAATACATGTGTTTTATTTCATTTAAAATTTTTTTATTTCAGCTATTATTTATGCCTAAACAAATTCTCCTTCACAACTGAGATTGAATACCAGCAGTGAGACTGTTACCAATGAAATGACAATATTGACATAAGCATTCTAGGTAAAAGCAGGATATATACTAAATTGAGGTTGGAATGGGAGTTGTAGCATGAAACTAGAGGAGGTGGAGTTGGGCTAAATAAAATATTGAGAGAAAAACAAAGGTTATTTAAAACAGGCTTCACTGTAGATAATGAAAAGAATCTAAGATAAGAAGAATAAGAAAATTTTCAAAAGAAAAAAGTGTATCTATGCTTCTGGTAGAACTCTGGTCATTAAAAACTACAATTCAAAGATTTACCTACATACATATATATATATAGATATATGAATATACTTACATAAAATTAACTGAGTCAAGTATTTTAGCAGTAATGGAAGAAAAAAGACCAATGTTGCAATCAGAGGGAAAGTTTGGGTTGGACTTTATGAATTGATTAAATTAATTACTTAATTATTCATTTATTCATTATTATATTGCTTGTGATGTCTTGGGTTGTATCTTAAAGAAACAAATATAAGCCAAAATTACAGTTTCTTGTATCTGAAAATTAAACCATAATATATCTATGAACATCAAAGATTACAAACTTACTGGATGAAAAATTAAGAAACATTAAGTTACATTAATGAGAAATGCATGGCCTCCCCCATCATGAACATCCACCACCAGAATGATACATTTGTCACAATTGATAAACCTACACGGACACAACATTATTATCCAAAGTCCATGGTTTACATTGGTTTACATTAGGAATTACTCTTGGTATTATACATCAATAGTTAGGACAAATGTATAAAGACAAGTATTCACAATTATTTTTTTAAATATTTTATGTATTTATTCATGGGAGACAGAGAGAGAGGCAGAGGCACAGGCAGAGGGAGAAGCAGGCTCCCCAAAAGAAGCCTGATGCGGGACTTGATCCCAGGACCGTGGGATCACAAACAGAGCAGAAGGCAGATGCTCAACCACTGAGCCACCCAGGTGCTCCAGTATTCATAATTGTTGTATCATTTATTTTCACTCCCCCCAAATTTCTGTATTCTGCTAAGTCATCCCTCCATAGCTCCTCTTCCCTAATCCCTAGCAGCCATTGTCCCCATGTTTTACTTTTTTTTAGACTATCGTATAGTTGGAAACATGCAGTAGGTAGCCTTTTCAGATTGCCTTTTTTCACTTGGTAATAGGCAATCAAGATTCCATCATGTCTCATCATGGATTGGTAGCTCACTTGTTTTTACAGCTAAATAATATCCCATTATCTAATGGATCCCATTATCTGGATCTGAAGGGATGTACCACAGTTTAAATATCCATTCATTTACTGAAGGACATCTTGGTTGCTTCCAAGTTTGGCAATTATGAATAAGCCTGCTTCAAGTATCTACATGCACATTTTGGTGTGAATATGTTTTCAACTCCTTTGAGTAAATGCCAAAGAATATGACTGCTGGGTCACATGCTAAGAGTATAGCTAATAGTGTAAGACAACACCAGACTGTCTTCTAAAGTGGATGTATCATTTCTTCATTCCCACCCACCAATAAATGAGTTTTTGTTATTCCACACTCTTTTGAGGATTTTTAAGAACTTCGAAACACTATTAATTTTCTTGACCTTTTTCAGTAAAAGAAACCTCCCCAAAACAAAAACAAAAATGAAAAACCCCCGACTTTCTGGGGTGGGGGGCAAGATGGCAGAGGAATAGAGTCCCCAAGTCACCTGTTCCCACCAACTTACCTACATAACTTTCAAATCGTCCTGAAAACCTACGAATTTGACCTGAGATTTAAAGAGAAAACAGCTGAAACACTACAGAGAGAAGAGGTTTGCGCTTCTAACAAGGTAGGAAGGCAGGAAAAAAAAAAAAAAAAAAAAAAGAATCAAGTGGGGGAGGGGCCCGGAAGGAGCTGGGCTAAGGGGCGGTGAGAGCCTTGGGGACAGGAAAGTCTAACCCCAGAGAAGTGGGAACTTTAACAATCAGGCACTTAGCAGGGAACTCGGGCAGAACCGCAGGAGGGGCAGTGTCTGGAGCCCATAGGCAGGGCCTCGGGAGCAGCTCAGGTGGGGCTCAGGGGATGGGGGCTGCATGGCCAGGAGCACGATTCCAGCAGCACAGGCCCCGGAGCCCAGGGCGCGGAGCAGACACAGCCCAGTATCCTGCGCTTCCCCGGGGACAGGCGGAGACAGGAAAGGCCCAGGACAAAGGATGCTCCTGCTGCCAGGCACCCCCACACTGTGCAGATCAGCGCCCCCGCCCCCGGAGCATCCAGGCTGGGAGCTGCAGTAGTTACTGCGGAGCTGACTCCAAGGCTGGGGACCTGGCCGCTGCCAGTGGTGTTGTTCCTCCTGGTGTCACCCTGTGCCTGGGACTGAGCGGGCCGCCAGGGAACCGGGGCCTCACGGGGTCAACAGCTCCTACTGAGCCGTGCACCTGGCAGGGGGCGGGGCAGCGCCCCCAGGGGCACACACCTGAGAATCAGCACAGCAGGCCCCTCCCCTAGAAGACTAGCTGGGAGGACAGGGAAAGAGCAAGTTCTTGACTGAGCAGCACTGGAAAGCTCCAGGAAGAGTCTAGGGATTTACAGTTTATAGAACCAGAGGATACCCATCCTTGTTTTTGTTTTTGTTTTTTTGTTTTTTCTTTTTCTTTCTTTTAATTCGTTTTTCCAACACAACTCGTTTATAGTCACTCTGCACTGAGCAAAATGACTAGAAAGAAGAACTCACCACAAAAGAATGAATGAGAAACAGTACTCTCTGCCACAGAGTTACAGAATTTGGTTTACAATTCGATGTCAGAAAGCCAATTCAGAAGCACAATTATAAAGCTACTGGTGGCTCTGGAAAAAAGCATAAAGGATTCAAGAGACTTCATGACTGCAGACGTTAGACCTAATCAGGCTGAAATTAAAAATCAATTAAATGAGATACAATCCAACCTGGAGGTCCTAACAACGAGGGTTAATGAGGTAGAAGAAAGACTGAGTGACATAGAAGACAAGTTGATGGCAAGGAAGGAAGCTGAGGAAAAAAAGAGAAAAACAATTAAAAGATCACGAGGAAAGGTTAAGAGAAATAAATGACAGCCTCAGAAGGAAAAATCCATGTTTAATTGGGGTTCCGGAGGGCGCAGAAAGGGACAGAAGACCAGAAAGCATATTTGAACAAATCATAGCTGAGAACTTTCCTAATTTGGGGAGGGAAACAGACAGTCAGATCCAGAAGATTGACAGATTCCCTCCTAAAATCAATAAAAACCGTTCAACACCTCAACATTTAATAGTGAAACTTGCAAATTCCATAGATAAATAGAAAATCCTTAAAGCAGAAAGAGACAAGGGATCTCTAACTTATATGGGGAGAAATTTTAGATTAACAGCAGACGTCTCCACAGTGACATGGCAGGCCAGAAAGAGCTGGCAGGATATATTCAGGGTCCTAAATAGGAAGAACATGCAGCTAAGAATACTCTATCCAGCAAGGCTCTCATTCAGAATAGAAGGAGAGATAAAGAGCTTCCAAAATAGGCAGAAACTGAAAGAATATGTGACCACCAAACCAGCTCTGCAAGAAATGTTAAGGGGGACCCTGTAAAAGAAAGAGGAAGACCAAGGAAATAATTCACAAAAAACAGGGATTCAACAGGTATTATGATGACACTAAATTCATATCTTTCAATCGTAACTCTGAACATGAATGGGCTTAATGATCGCATCAAAAGACACAGGGTTT
This sequence comes from Canis lupus familiaris, assembly GCF_011100685.1. NCBI lineage: Eukaryota > Metazoa > Chordata > Mammalia > Carnivora > Canidae > Canis > Canis lupus. The sequence goes on from NC_049243.1 coordinate 20,837,515, forward strand.
CAGACTAGATAAAAAAGCAAGACCCATCTATTTGTTGTCTACAAGAGATGCATTTTAGACCTAAGGACACCTGCAGCCTGAAAATGAAAGGGTGGAGAATCATTTACCACTCAAATGGTCCTCAAAAGAGAGCATGGGTAGCAATCCTCATATCAGATAAATTAAAGTTTATCCCAAAACTGTAGTAAGAGTCACTAGTAAGTGAAGGGACACTCTATTATACTTAAAGCATCTATCCAGCAAGAGGACCTAACAATCATGAATATTTATGCCCCTAATGTGGGAGCTGCCAAGTATAACAATCAATTAATAACCAAAGTAAAGACATTAGTTAGATAATAATACACTAATACTGGGAGACTTCAACATGGCATTTTCTGCAAATGACAGATATTCTAAGCACAACATCTCCAAAGAGCAAGAGCTTTAAATAATACACTGGACCAGATGTATTTCACAGATATTTACAGAACTTTGCATCCAAATACAACAGAATACACATTCTTCTCAAGTACACATGGAACTTTCTCCAGAATGGACTACATATGGGTCACAAATCAGGTCTTAACCGATACGAAAAGATTAGGATTGTCCCCTGCATATTTTCAGACCATAATGATTTGAAACTTGAACTCAATCACAGGAAGAAATTAGGAAGAAATTCAAACATGGAGACTGAAGAGCATCCTGCTGAAAGATGAATGGGTCAACCAGGAAATTAGAGAAGCATTAAAAAGATTCATGAAAATTCACAATAAATCTTTGGTATACAGCAAAAGCAGTCCTGAGAGGGAAACACATCGCAATACAAGATCCCTCAAAAGATTGGAAAAAACTCAAATACATAAGTTAACCTCACACCTAAAGGAATTGGAGAAATAACATCAAATAACACCTACACCCAGCAGAAGAAAAGAGTTAATAAAGATTCGAGAAGAACTCAATGAAATAGAGACCAGAAGAACTTTAGAACAGATCAACAAAACCAGGATTTGGTTCTTTGAAAGAATTAATAAAATAGATAAACCATTAGCCAGCCTTATTAAAAAGAAAATGAAAAGACTCTAATTAATAAAATCACAAATGAAAAAGGAGAGGTCACAACCAATACCAAAGAAATACAAATGAATTTAAAAACATATTATGAGCAGCTATACGTCAATAAATTAGGCAATCTAGAAGAAATGGATGCATTTCTGGAAAACCACAAACTACCATAACTGGAAACAGGAAGAAATAGAAAACCTGATCAGGTCAATAATCAGGGAGGAATATGAAGCAGTCATCAAAAACCTCCCAAGACAAAAAAAGTCCAGGGCCAGATGGCTTCCCAGGGGAATTCTATCAAACATTTAAAAAAGAAACAATACCTATTCTACTAAAGCTGTTCCAAAAGGAAGAAAGGGATGGAATACTACCTAACTCGTTCTATGAGGCCAGCATCACCTTAATTCCAAAACCAGACAAAGACCCCACCAAATAAGGAGAATTATAGACCAATATCCCTGATATACACAGATGCAAAAATTCTCAACAAGATCCTAGCCAATAGGATCCAACAATACATTAAGAAGATTATTCACCATGAGCAAGTGGAATTTATCCCTGGGATGCAAGGCTGATTCAACACTCATAAAACAATCAACATGATAGATCATATCAACAAGAGAAAAACCAAGAACCATATGATCCTCTCAATAGATGCAGAGAAAGCATTTGACAAAATACAAGCATCCATTCCTGATCAAAACACTTCAGAAGTGTAGGGATAGAGAGAACTTTCCTCAGCATCTTAGAGCCATCTATGAAAAGCAGACAGCAAATATCATTCTCAATAGGGAAACATTGGGAGCCTTTCTCCTAAGATCAGGAACGAGACAGGGATGTCCACTCTCACCACTGCTATTCAACATAGTACTAGAAGTCCTAGCTTCAGCAATCAGGCAACAAAAAGAAATAAAAGCATTCAAATTGGCAAAGAAGAAGTCAAACTCTCCATCTTTGCAGATGACATGATACTGTATATAGAAAACCCAAAAGACTCCACCCCAAGATTGCTAGAACTCATACAGCAATTCGGTAGTGTGGCAGGATACAAAATCAATGCCCAGAAATCAATGGCATTTCTATACACTAACAAAGAGACTGAAGAAAGTGAAATTAAGGAGTCAATCCCATTTACAATTGCACCCAAAAGCATAAGATACCTAGGAATAAACCTAACCAAAGAGGTAAAGGATCTATACCCTAAAAGCTACAGAACACTTCTGAAAGAAATTGAGGAGGATACAAAGAGATGGAAAAAATTCCATGCTCATGGATTAGAAGAAATTATATTATGAAAATGTCAATGCTACCCAGGGCAATTTACACATTCAATGCAATCCCTATCGAAATACCGTGGACTTTCTTCAGAGAATTGGAACAAATCATCTTAAGATTTGTGTGGAATCAGAGAAGACCCTGAATAGCCAGGGGAATATTAAGAAAGAAAACTAGAGCTGGGGGCATCACAATGCCAGATTCCAGATTGTACTACAAAGCTGTGATCTTCAAGACAGTGTGGTACTGGCACAAAAACAGTTCAGTGGAACAGAATAGAGAATCCAGAAATAGATCCTGAACTCTATCGTCAACTAATATTCGACAAAGCAGGAAAGACCATCCACTGGAAAAAGGACAGTCTCTTCAATAAATGGTGCTGGGAAAATTGGACAGCACGTGCAGAAGAATGAAAGTGGAGCATTCTCTGACACCATACACAAAGATAAACTCAAAATGGATGCAAGATCTAAATGCCAGACAAGAATCCATCAAAATCCTAGAGGAGAACACAGGCAACAGTCTTGAACTTGGCCACAGCAACTTCTTGCAAGATATATCTATGAAGGCAAGGGAAACAAAAGCAAAAATGAATTACTTAATCAAGATAAAAAGCTTCTGCACAGCAAAAGAAACAGTAAGCAAATCTAAAAGAGAATGTACACAATGGGAGAAGATATTTGCAAATAACATATCAGAGAAAGGGCTACTATTCAAGATCTATAAAGAACTCATTAAACTCAACAGCAAAGAAACAAACAATCCAATCATGAAATGAGCAAAAGACATGAACAGAAATTTCACAGAGGAAGACATAGACAATGCCAACAAGCACATGAGAAAATACTCCACATCACTTGTCACCAGGGAAATACAAATCAAAACCACAGTGAGATACCACCTCACACCAGTGAGAATGGGGAAACAATTAATAAGACAGGAAACAACACATGTTGGAGAGGATGTGGAGAAAGGGGAACCCTCTTGCTCTGTTGGTGGGAATGTGAACTGGTGCAGCCACTCTGGAAAACTGTGTGGAGGTTCCTCAAAGAGTTAAAAATAGACCTGCCCTACGACCCAGCAATTGTACTGCTGGGGATTTACCCCAAAGATATAGATGCAGTGAAACGCTGGGACACCTGCACCCCGATGTTTCTAGCAGCAATGTCCACAATAGCCAAACTGTGGAAGGAGCCTTGGTGTCCATCGAAAGATGAATGGATAAAGAAGATGTGGTTTATGTAGACAATGGAATATTACTCAGTCATTAGAAATGACAAATACCCACCATTTGCTTCGACGTGGATGGAACTGGAGGGTATTATGCTGAGTGAAGTAAGTCAATCGAAGAAGGGCAAACATTATATGGTCTCATTTATTTAGGGAATATAAAAATAGTGAGAGGGAATAAAGGGGAAAGGAGAGAAAATAAGTGGGAAATATCAGAGGGTGACAACATGAGAGACACCTAACTCTGGGAAAGGAACAAGGGGTAATGGAAAGGGAGGTGGGTGGGACGTTGGGGTGACTGGGTGATGGACACTACGGGGGGCACTGGAATGGATGAGCACTGGTAGTTATGCTATATGTTGGCATATTGAACTCCAATAAAATATAGATAATAAATAAATAAATAAATAAATAAATAAATAAATAAATAAATAAATAAAACAATAAAACCACTGAGATATAATTTATCTACAATGAAAGGCCTATTTTTAAGTGTAAAGTTTGATGAATTTTGAAAAATATATACACCTATGTACCATCACCAAAATCAAGTTAGAGAAAATTTATCGACTCAAAGTTATCCATGCCTTTCTGCAGTGAGCCTTCACCCTACCCAACACCCAGACTACATCTGATTTGCTTTCTGTTCTATGAATTAACTTCATATTGAGAATTTTGTATAATTGAATAATACAGTATAAACTCTTTTAAATCAGACTCTTTGCATTCTCCATGTTTCTGAGATTCATACATTTTGTGTGTGTATCAATAGTTCATAACTTTTTCTTTTATTGCTGAGTAGTATGTAAATACAACACAATGTGTCTATCAATTCACCTGCTGAGGGATCCCTGGGTGGCGCAGCGGTTTAGCGCCTGTCTTTGGCCCAGGGTTCGATCCTGGAGACCCGGGATCGAATCCCACATCGGGCTCCCAGTGCATGGAGCCTGCTTCTCCCTCTGCCTGTGTCTCTGCCTCTCTCTTTCTCTCTCTCTCTCTCTCTGTATGACTATCATAAATAAATAAAAATTTTTAAAAAATTTTTTAAAAAATCACCTGCTGATAAATGTTTGGGTTGTTTCTAGTCCAGAGCAATCATAAATAAAACTGCTATAAATACGTGCAGACAAGTGGTTTTACAGACATACATTTTCATTTTGGGAGGGGGCTAATGAGCCGAAGTGTAAATGGCTGAATTCTTTTACTTATTTTTGTAAAACTTTTGCCAGCTCAGTCTTATAAAACTCTAATCTTGGATGCTTTACAAATAAAGTTAGATCTCATCATTCAAACTCTATAACTCACGAAATGGCTTCATTCTTCACTTAAAAGCCAGTCTCTTCATGTCCTCTGTAAAGCCTTGTACGTTTGCCTCCATCCACAAATAAAGTTTTATTTTCATCCCTTTTTCCCTCTGTTCACTGTGTCTTAACACCATTGCCCCTCTTCATGTTCTTCTATCATAAATTATTTCTCATTTAGATCTTTTTTTTAAGATTTGTTTATTTGTTGGAGAGTGAGAGAGCGTGAGGGGGAGGGGCAGAGGGAGAGAGAGTCCCAAATAGATTCTGCATGAGAACAGAGCCCAACATGGGGCTCTATCTCATGACCCTGAGATCACAAGTTGAGCTCAAACCAAGAGTCTGATGCTTAACTGAATGCACCGCCACCCAGGTATGCCCTTTATTTAGATCTTTGTGACAAATGGCCCACTTCCAGGAATTCTCTCCCATCCTCTGGTTGCATGACTGGCCTCTTTTTTTCTTTCACATCTTACCTTAAGTACCATCTTAGCAAAGGGAATTTCCTCCCTTGCAGTCACATCAGCTTATTTTTTTTTATTGTATTTTTCATCTTCTGATACATTTGTTTGTTTGATTGTGTATTAGTTTACTGTATGTTTGATCTACTAGAACTAAGGCCCTATGAAACAAAAGATTGTATGAATTTTTTGCTGTATTGTCTTTAGTGCTTATAACATCCCCTGGACCATAGTGATTCTTCAATAAATTATTTAGAGAGCAGCTGAAGAACAGAACATAAACTTACTCTTAATTTATGACCATAATCCTCATAAGGACCCACAATATGGCCATAAATTCTTAAGTTTTTTCCCCACACATTCCTTGTGGCATAAGTCACACTGTATGAATTCTTGTCATCATCCTTCTAGTATTAGAAGACCCCTCCCTAAATCTTTAACTGGAGACGTGGTTGCTTAGCCTCTGATTATATTTTTCAGGCCACCTTATGCTAGCAGTAGCCATACGAGCAATTCTCAGACAGTGAAGTGTGAACACATCCCCAAAGACAAGTTACTCTAGACTCACTCTACCCATTCTGGCAGAGTAGAAAACCATAATGACTGAGATAACAGTGCAAACTATGTGTTGAGGATGGAGTAGTGTTTTTAGCATATGTGTCTGAAAGGTGGGAAGTCTACCCACCTGTGCAGATTTATATATTTTATATATTTTATATTGGAACAAATATGGAGTGCCTGGGTGGCTCTAGCACCTGATTCGATTTCAGCTCAGGTTGTAATCTCAGGGTCGTGGGATTGAGCCCCTGGTGGGGCTCCACATTCAGCAGGGAGCCTGCTTGGGATTCTCTCTCTCCCTCTCCTTCTGCCCCTCCCCCTGCTCAATTGCACACACAGATGCATGCTATCCTTCCCTTTCTCTCTCTAAAATAAATAAATATTTTTTTTAAAAAATTTAAGAAATAAAATCTTTTTAAAAAGTACCCCACACAACATGTGCTGTTTGTCATACAATAGAAGATTTAATAGAGATTTTGGGGAAAAAACCCTACGTATTAAGAGTGAGCAGGGATTAGTGGACTGCAGAGAGACTGGTTCTTTAAAGGAAAGGAGATAACTAAAAATTAAAAACTAAAACTAAACTAAGAAAAAAAACTAGAAATTTGGAAGTAATCAAAGTGCCTTTTGAAGATACCCCTAGATGATTGATTGCATGGTTTATGGATAAGGACTGTGAGCCAGTTGTTAGATTCTTAAAAATGTGAGACCTAACCAAAAGTCAATTGATACCAATATGTAAATAAGGGGCTAAGGACCGTATAGTCAATTTAGACAGTGGTGGAAGCATGGAACAGGATTTCATAAAGGAAGGTAGATGCAGATATGAGAGGTATCTGGGAGGAACTTTTGAGGAGGTGGTATCACCAACAGTGAGCTAGATTTCAGTTAAAACCAAAAGGTAAGGAAAACTGGTTGAGAAGAGCATAAGAATATGAGAAACTTCATTAATTATGGGATGATATTCCCAGAGGACAAAGTTGACAGATTTGAGTTTGGGTGAGGAAGAGGTTTGGTCAAGGATAAGGAAGTACATATCAGTCAGCATTGCCTGATACAAACAGGTTTGAAAGGCATGAAGGATTTAGTGAGATTTAGTCTCAGCAGCCTTTCTTGACTGTGGGTCCTAAATATTGTGGCCAGAACATTGCCCAAGGTGGCTGGGCAATGTTTTGTCTTGCAACTGCTAAGTAAACTGATAACGGGCCCAGAAGCTGTAGATGCTGCTTGCTGTGTGGGCTAGATGATGGCTGAGAAACCTCTCCCTCATGGGATGTATTTAAGTGAGTGATGTATATTTGCTAGTAGTGACTTTATGTTTGAATATATGAATTATGAATGGATAGGTGCCTCTGTGTGTGATCTTAGTGTAAAGATGTCTGTAGATTATATTCATGAATTTGTCTGGAGCAGCTCAGCTAATTAAAGCAATGCACTAAGGAAGCCAGGTCTACACATTCATTTCCTGTGGGGGCTTTTTACATCTGCAGAGTACACAACACTTAATAGGGCCTTAATAAATGTTTGTTCATCAAATGAATAAGTGAATAAAGCATCCATGGGGTGAAGGAGAGTGTGTCTTTAAAGGTCCCACCACCGTCTAAGCCTTTATGCACAACCAACATGTTCAAAAGTCCATGCTTGATTCAGTAAGGGAAATTTTCTAAGAAAGTAGGACAGATCAGCAAAGATTATCTATACTCTCAGACAAGCAACCAAAGAACACATTCTTATAAGAGAGTGTGAGTAATAAAATCTAGTATAATGAAAAAAGGAAATGCATATGTCTAAGCTCTCCATCGTCATTGTCAAAAATATAAACGTTGTTATAAAAATATGAAATAAGATAAGGCTTAATATAAAAATAAAAGTAACCCACAAAAGTAGCCTTATCCTTTCAAATACTTGATAAAAGAATATTCTGTTTAAATTCGAATGAAATTTGAGTAACTATATTCAATTAACATAATAAATTAAGATAGCTATTTTGCTAGTTATTTTCTTTTTTCCTTGTTATTATGTACCTTGTGACAATATTTAATACATTAACATATTTTTCCATAGGACATAGATTTGTATAAGCTACCGAAAATAAAATTAAAGCATTTTCTTGGGAAGTTGCATAATATTTTTATGTAAATTCTAAAATATTTTTCCCCCAGTGGGTACCATGTATAAACTCTAAATATCTCCTGGATTGAAAAACACACATATGTAATTTAACATGTTCTTCATAGAAATGCAAAGGTCAAGAAATAACGTAGAAGAAAAGAAATTATTCTTAATTATCTTAAAGAGAAAATAGTTGTAACTTTTATGGGGTTTTGTTGTCGTTGTTGTTCTTACTTTTCTCTGGCACAGTATTTTTTACCAGGGAATATAATATACATATATTTTTATTTCCCACTTTGTATTACAACATAAACAGACTTTTTTAAAAAAAATTTATTTATTTATTCATGAGAGATACAGAGAGAGAGAGAGAGAGGCAGAGACACAGGCAGAGGGAGAAGCAGGCTCCACACAGGGAGCCTGATGTGGGACTCGATCCGGAATATATGTAACCATTTCAAATAGTGTTAATAAAAGTCTGTTTGGGGATCCCTGGATGGGGATCACACATCGATCAAGTCCCACATCGGGCTCCCTGCATGGAGCCTGCTTCTCTCTCTTCCTGGGTCTCTGCCTCTCCCTGTGTAACTCATGAATAAATACATAAAATCTTACATATATTCCTTTAAACAAAAGTTATCTGTTAAATGCTTAGAAACTAATCTAAGTGCAGAGACGTGCAGAGATTATATAGAGGTAAGTAAAACAGATCAAGTCTACATCATTCTCATTAACTCATCTCAACATCTTGGAAAATACCTTAAATGACAGTTAATCAAAAGGAACATAAATTTACCAAAGCAATATGTTGGTATTTGAAAGCTTAGAGAAAAAAAAAAAAAAACAACCATCATATCAAAGCTTTTACATTTTAAAGCTTTTCACATACTTCAATGTAAATATTAGTTTACTTTTACTTCATTTTATTTGAGAGGCAAAGTTTTACTTTTAAGGAGGCCTATTTCTTAAATCTAAAATTCAACAAATAAAACCCAAACACAAACAAAGACAAGCAGAGACTTAATTCTTAAGTATCACTTAAGAATTCTTAATTCTTAAGTATCCTAATTTGATTTTAGATTCCAACTTTTTTTTTAAATAAATAATGAGAAACCATAGTGCCCTGTGGCCTCCTGTCTAAAACATTTTTATGTTCATATATCAGCCAGACTGTCATTGTCTTACATCTGTTATGTTGCAGCAACATTATTCATTATAATTCTTTGTTTGTTCAACCAAAAGGCTCTTTGGGTTTGGTTTTACCCTATATTTTAACAGATGAACTGTGTTATCTATGCACAGAAGTTATTTTTACGCTTTACTTGTGAAACTTAACTGCTTGCATGTGCAAAAGCAAACAAACTGTTGCATTCTGCCTCGGTGCCATAAAAAACCTGGACCATCTGGAGCTCATCACTTTCTTGGTCAATTATAGATGAACAGAGTCCTGAAATACTGAATAGATAATCCATCAAATACAACCAAGGGCATGAGGCCTTCTTAGAGCCATTTCCCAATCAAGGTAGTAGCTTCTATTGTTTGACCACACTCCCTGTTTTATTTCCCTGGGCTTGAAAAGTCACTTGCAAAAGGCATTAGCCTCCTAAGGGACTCGGTATGGTCATTTTAGTTTCTTAATTAGAAGAAGCTGAGAGTTAACATTAAAAAAAAAAAGTGTCGTGTTACACAGCAAAGATTTTATGATTTCTCATGGAGAGTCCCTTCAGTAACTGTGATTTCACCTAAAAGAACCTCAACATTGGGAAATTAAATTTATTGACCACCATGAGACTAGGTAGAAAAAACTGGATTTTAAATACAATTGGTTTTATGTTGTTAATACTAGCTAGTTTCACTGTATTTTTACCATATTTTAATATTTACCATACCATAATAATTTACCATGTTATATGTTTATCATTATGGAAAATATTGCAGTTATGCAGTTTTGAAGTCATAAAATATATTTTGGTGTGAGAATAGGTGTTAGAGATTTCTTTAGAAAGGGATCTTTCATAAATCAAATGTGACAAAGAAGAAGATGGTTTTAACAGAATGAAAGGGATTTATGTGTTTCTAAATCTTGCTTTATGGAAAATAATTCCTGAATGGTGTGTGTGCCAGTTCTAATTCCCTCCACATTATGTTCACCAAACAGCCCAGTTTTCTAGTCTCCAAGCTCCTTTTATCTCTGCATCTTTGCATTTTGCACTTTTCTCTCTATCTGTAGTTCTTTGCCCTGGGTGCTGGCCACTTACTGACATTTAAGACCAAACTCGAAAGCAGATCATCCCATGACCCCAAATCAAAATCAAACTTTCAATCTCCTCTTGCCAACTGTTCTAAACCACATCAATCTGAGTGATTTTTCTCCCTCCTTCCTTCACTCTCTTCTTTCCATCCTTTATTTGCAGCATGTGACACTACTGAGCTATCTTGCTTATTTACTTCCATTTGCGGACCAGTTCCCCCACCCCCATGTATATGGTCTATATTTCCCAATATATAGAATGATACCTGGCATATAAATATTTGTTGAATAAATGAAATACAAAAAAGAACAAATAAATTCAAACACAGATTCGTACACATCTTAAAGAGACAATGAAAAAAGATTGCTTCTAAATTGCCTGTATTTGAACCATTCTATACACACATATATATGATATATATATATATACATATATATATATGATATACATATATATATATGACATATATATATATGATATATGCAGTGTTGTCTTGTTTTTTAATTTACAGTTACTCATGTAATGTTATTATTATTTTCTAACTATCATGGGTTATCAGCTTTGATTTTTCTCTTTCGTCTTAAAGTTAAGAGAGAATTGATATCAACATTGTTTTAATTTTCAGATCATTTTCATGTTTATCTTTGTAACTGCTTTAATGATACTTTTATTTGAATTTTATGTTCAGAAAATGTTTATTATTTTGAATTACCTACTGAGATGTATGGAGATTTTGTTTTTGGTGTAATGTGGACATGTTTTATAAACATTCCTTGTGTCCCTAAAAAGGATCATTCCAATATAAAATTAAGTTTCAAATGTACCAATTGGCTCAATACTAATAATTATTTTATTCAGATCCTTTATATTTTATTAACTTTTCTACCAAAACAATGTTTGAGAGGGGTAAACAAAAATATACTAACACTGAATTTCTTTTGATTTCTTTGTATACTTTCTATAGATTTTTCATGTGTTTTCATGTTATGGTATTTGACTTTTAAACTTAAATTTTATGAAATCAAATCATCTTGATGGACTTTACTTTTTGTGCCTGCCTGTTTCATTTAACACTTGTTGACTTAAATTTAAACTTGCCTGATATTTGTATGAAATAAACCTAATTTTTAAAAATATTATCCTGCTCTTTTCATCTATCCTTGTAATTTCAAACCTTCAAATCACTGTTTTATATCAATATCTTGCATATAATGCAAAAATGCCATTTTTTATCCAATAGGTAAATTTATCCCATCTACATTTATACATAAATTTCATTTAAATTCTGCTTCTTTGTTTTTAAGTGAATTCTTGCTTTCAATTCTTTAGCTTTTGCAGTCTCATAATATGTAGTCTGGATTTTATTATGTCCTTTTTAGTTTTGTTTCATTTTCCAGTCCCTTATCTTTTAACCTTCTTTAGCAGTTACCCCTCTATACCCTTATAAAACATACTTATTGACTCGTTATTTTTAAGGATGTTAAAACCTTTTTATGAATTATGTAGGAATTGCATTTTTAATTTTTGACCTTTACCTTCTTCTTTATACTTTCAATATTATTATTTTTCTAATTCTTCTAAATTTAGGGGTATACTCTTTCATTTTGTTCTGCAATCATAATTCCCATAACTAAAAAAGCTTATATGCATCAAATTATTTATGCTATCAATATGTATCAATATTTACTGCCCATACATTTCCTATAACATTAAATGAACCCTTCTTGGACTCCTGGGTGGCTCAGTGGTTGAGCGTCTGCGTTCAGGTCAGGTCGTGATCCCGGGGTCCTGGGATCGAGTCCTGTCTGACTCCCTCTGCCTATGTCTCTTCCTCTATGTGTCTCTCATAAATAAATAAATAAAATCTTTAAAAAAATAAATGAAACCTTCAGGGAAAATCCTAAATTTAGCATCAGACTCCAGTAACCAGGGTATAATGATTTTTACTTATTAAATAAGTAGATAACCCTAATTGACTAGGGTCATGGTTCTTACGTATTGTTCCTAGGCAAGCTATGCTAAGGCCAATGAAGAAGCCATTGAGGAACCACTTAGGGAGTGACCATGCCATCCAATTTTCCTAAGACTTCCAGTTTTAGCACCAAGAGTCTCATATCTAAAGAACCTCTTCAGTCCTAGGAAAGCTGGCGTTTTGCCTCTGTGTAGTTATTGCACTTTGGTTGTGAGCCTGGAGCCACCGTTAATCAAGACCAACAGTGAAACTGATAAAAGACTAAGTAAGACCAAGGTCTCTATCTGTCCATCAACATATCTGATGGCAATGATCTCCTGAGAGTGAGGTCTACAGCTTCACATTTATATTCTAAATTCCACTTCTTCTCATGTCAATTCCAACCCAGAACTATACAGGAAGGGAGATTCTAGGAAATGTTCCCAGGTCAATCACATTGACACTGTACAATCTAGCATATCTATGAGGAAGGACATGAATAAACAGGAGTAAATAAGCATTAGGGATATAAGGAAAGGGATTTATAATATCAGAGTTTATTAATACAGAGTTTAATATTATAATGTTAGAGCCTATAACAATTACAATTCATTGTACAGAGGTACAATGATTTGGATAGCAAAAAATGTCAGCAAATGACAGGGAATTGGGAAGCTAAGGTGTAGTTGAGCTAAAGTGTTAAGGATTGATGAGGTCATGGAGATGGCAGGTAGAATTCATTCATATGATTGCTAGTTTCATCTTGAACAAACATATTGCAAACAAGGAATTAGGGCTAAATATACAGTGGATGGAAAACAGTGATTAGGAAGAGTAAAGAGTGACACGATGTGATGGAGGGACAGCGAGGATTCAGGAGAGCAAAGATTCCTCTCCTCCAAATCCATAGGAACCACAGCCCTTCCATGACAGGGTGGTGTCCACAGCATGAGCCTGCTTTTTGGCAAAAAAGTTGAGGGAAACTTTCAGTGAGGGTTTGCATCTGTAAGCACAATTTTTAGTCATGAAACAGGTGTTCTTGCATATAGAATAGAAAAACTTGGATGTAAGCCTGCCATTGAGATGCTGGGTTGGGGCAGAAGTGATTAAACACTAAGGACATTTGGGCATATGAGAATAGGTACAATTAAAAGATCTTTTTACTTGTGCAGTGATTAAGAATAACCAAAAAGTGAGACATACTTTCTTAACCTAAGCTTCAGTTTTAGAGATAATAATATTAAAATTAAATGGGAATAATATTTTTCCTTATAAATGAGGAGGCACTCAACATGATAAAAAACCTTTTGTGATCTCTCAAGACTCTACACTGTAGATAGATCTTGTGTCTACTGGTGGAATATTTTCATTCCTCTGAAATGAGTCAGCATCGATCCAGATTAATTATGTGGGCTCCAGGAAGGGGCATATAACTTATAAGAAATGTCTCCGCTCAAGTCAAGAGGCAGACACAGTGTCCTTCTGGCTGGCTAAGTTAGTGTTTATAGAGGTTTGCCCATAAGCCGTAGTCATAAGCCTGGCATCTGGATTTTATGGAAAGAAGAATATTCTCTATAATTTTATAAATACCAAATAGCCTGTTCAGGAAATATTTTCTAGATATGTAGGATGTTGTGAGGTTTGTCTAAGTTAAAGAAATTTTGATGGAAATAGAGTCTGAGGCTTAGTAGATTTGAATCTGAGAGGACAGAAAAGTTTTTGTCCTATGTAGAGTGGCTTTTGAGGTAGTAAGATATCCTGGTGAAAATAAAAAAGTTAACCCTGAAATGGATGACTTAGGTTGATATTTTCTAAAATATTTATTGCTATATAACATAAGAAAGTATACAGATCATAAGATACAATGCAAACATTGCAATATATCTACTACCAAGATCAAATATAAAACAGTATCAGCATCTCAAAAGACTTCTTTTGTGTTTTCTCCAGTCACTAATATTCAAAGGTAATCAGTTTGCTGTTATTGTTATAGAGTAGTCCAAATAATAAAAGAAGATGAAAAAATCATTTTATGAGGCCAATAGTACCATGATTTCAAAGTTAGACGAAGACATTACAAGTAAAGTAAACTGCAAGACAATATGTCTCATGAGCATATGGACACTTCATGAACCCCCTTGGTTTGAGGTTACTCAAGCACTATGATCAATGGACACATATTAGTGGCACTTGCTGGTGGCAAATTCATGGCTGGGGAGATAGCTAAATGCATTAGAAAACAAAAATCAAAGAGAAAATGAACTAAAAATGATGTACATTGTCTGCTTTTGTCTGTTTTGGTGAAATGGATAGGAAAAGAGAAACAGCTCCAGGCTTCTAGACTCACTTGTTATGGCTTGTAATTCAGTCTAAAAGGGGAAAGATATGTCCTGAAAGGGGCAGATGCTCTCATGATATGTATGTGATCCTATCTGATTGGTAATCAATAAAAAGATTGTATAGTTTACAAGTACAGCTAATTAAACAAAAAACTACTGAAATATAGGAATATCCAGGCAATAGTTATTTGTAGACCTCTAGAAGCAACTTCCTGCTGAAATATTTTTACTGAGCCTCTCTTGAACTGGATTTTATATATCAGTGATAAGGAACTTCTTTCCCTTACCATAGATATTGTCAAATAGAAGGGCTTGTTCTGTCTTTTTCAGGGTCCACAGTTAGGTGCAGTCTTTACAGAAATATAGATAGGTGGGAAAAAATCCCAATTGAGCTGGATAAAAGTAGAGTTGAAATGTGATATGTCTCCAATTGTAACTTTTGAAACTGGTAGATTTTTTTTTTTTTCCTAAGGCTGGTGAAATATTGAAAATGTGGTCAACTTTGGAGTTTCTATATGATGCAAGTAAAGTTTCTCCTAATTCTATGTCTTTGATCCAAGTGATTCTTGATGATGTGATAAAAGAGGTTTCAACTTAGCTCTTAAGAGGTTTTGGTTTTGGGGAGGATAATAAGAGTTTGGGGAGGATAATAAGTAGGGAGGATAATGTGAGAAGTTTGTTGCCAGTCTCTTTGTCCAGCTCCAACGAATGGGAATGAATGATGGGAGAGTGTTTAATATTATTAATTTATCTTCTCCTTTTTTCATTTATTGCTAACCAGCCATTTGAACACTTGTGAAGTGACTAAAATTTTAATGGATCTCCATAAGACATTAGGTAATCTCACTGTCCTCACAACCTCTCAAAGTGTTAAAGATTTTTAATATATTAGTTATCCTAACTTTGAAATATGAGGATGTCAAAAAAGGAGAAACTTCTTTTTTAGAACTCATGGTTATTAAAATGGGTACAAGGCAAAGGAGAGGATTACGATCCCAGTGACAGGATGCGAGAGCTGTGGGTGTAATTCTCAGTAGAGAACCTAAGACAATTTACATGGGTATGGATAAAACGGACTGAGGATCTGAAGATACTTCATAGGGATTGATGAATGCTGCTGCTGATTAATCTGACCAAAGTACATCTCCCAACAAAGTGGAAGATTCTTATGTAACTTTGATTGAAGTTAATAGAAACATTCTTTCAACAACAAAAAACATACTGTCCCTGACAGCTCCAAAGGTATTGATTAAGATGCTGGTTTCTGGAGAAATCACATAGCACATCTGGGAATTTTATTAGCTGCTGTTCACAAAGTTACCAGGGAAAGAACTGAATATAAGAAGGCTCTGAACAACAAAAGGCTTTGTTAATGTTTCAAAGAGATGTCGCACAATCAATCCCTTTGGTACCTTTGGCCGTCCATGCTCAAATGATATTGGAAGTGTCTGTTATGCTCAATCATGCTGATTTGAGCCTTTGACAGAAACCTGTTTGACTCCCAGTGGTGACCACTGGGATTTTAGACTAAAAAGTAACCTGATGTTTAAGTTACACTTGCATTTGAATGGCCTACTGTTGGGCTTTATTTGAATTTGATTATTTTATGGAGGAACATACAATTATTTTGACACTGAACTTACCATTAGTTCCTAGGCTATGTCAAAGCATTAGTCCAGCAGAAAAAAAGATTCACAGTAGTGTTTCCACATTATATGGAGATTTATGTTGAAGAACATGTGACGGGATAACCTTTGAATGTACTCCTTCTTATGACTGGTTATCAGAGGAAGTAAAACAAGCAGCATGGTTTAAAGATGCTAAATCCTGTGGGGTCTTATGAGTTGTTTCTCTCTTCAACTCAGTGTGATTAGTGCAGCATACAACTGAGCAATTCCACTTTATATATTTACGGAAGAGAAAGTCAAACATTTACCCATGTAGAAACCTGTCACAAAAACTTACAGCAACCTTACTAAAAATGGCCCCAAATTTCTTGTTATGGGGGATTAGTAGCTGCATTCCATATGGTTTGAAATGGCAGGCTTTCAATACAATTCAAATTCATTTCCAACTATTTCCTACGTGTCTGGTGATTTTTTTTTTTTTTTTTTGCTCCAGAGATATGTAAAAGTATGTGCATATGAGTTGCTTAATTTCTAAATATTTGGGGTGAGAATCTAATTATCTTCTTGTTATTAATTTCCAACTTCATTCCCACTAAGGTCAGAGAATGTACTCTGTATGATCATGTAACTTTAAAAAGTGTTGGGACTTTCTCTTTGATCCAGCAACTGGTGATTTTGAAATTAATATATGATTAACAGATTTTGAGTGTCATGTTAGTTAGCTGTCAGTTACAAATTTGTTTGTTATGTTTGTCAGATTGGCTACATCTCTGCTGATTTTTTCCAGATTGTTTAATGTTAATGAGAAAGGTGTGTTAAAATCACCAACAGTAAATAAATATATATTTTCTAATTCTTGTTATCAGTTCTGTCAGATTTCCTTTGTAAAAGTCATATTCTTGAGAATATATAGATTAAGAATTATTTTATCTTACTCATGAAATGAGCCTTTGTCATGTGATATGTCCTCTTTACCGTGGTATGCTTCTTGTCATCAAGTCTTCTTCCTCTACTCTCTACTGTGAGCTGGGCACATCAGCTTTTTCCTGATGCATTTGCATGCTATGGGAGTTTCTGTAACTCTAACTATATCATCTGTTGTTAAGAAACATTGACTTAGATTAGATTTTCATTCTGATGATTACTTTTTTACAATCCTGGAACATAATATTTAGAATAACTCAGAATCTTTACATTTCATGAAATTAATGCTATGGTTAAAGTCTGTCAGCTTTCTTCTAGTTTCTATTTGCTGCAGCTATTCTTTGTTCTTTCTGGGGTTTTTCTTAGCTTTATTTTGGATTAATCAAGACTTTCTTTTGAAGAATTTCATTTTTCTCATTAACGTGTTATGTATTGATTTATGATACTCTATAATCGACAGTAGACATATTAGTGGCTACTTGAATGTTGTATTCTGAACATTTAATGAAAAATGGAAAGTCATTAAAATATTTCAGCTTATTTTTACTCTGAATTTTGTGCCATTATTAGTAGGTATTTTGATTTTACAAATAGTTACATATTAGACTATTGTTATTACTATTATGGTTTTCAACAGAATATGTTTTTATAATCATTCATATTTTTATCTCTTCAGCCATCATCATTCCTTTTAAAGTCTAGCTGGAATCATTTTTCCTTCACCTTGAAGAATTTTCCTTAGTATTTCTTTTAATGCAAGTCTACAGACAGTAAGTTCTTTCAACTTTTGTTGATTCTAAAATGTAATAGTTTGGGGCTTATTTTGAAAAACAGAATTCACGTTGGCAAAATTTTCTTTTCTTCTCTCATTTTAAACATTTTTAAAAATTTTCTTTCGGCTTCTGTAATTTCTTTGTAAAGCCAACACTCAGTCTTAATTTTGGCTCTTTTTTTTAATGATTTTATTTATTCATTTTGTTTTTCATGTATTACCTCCAGGTTTTTATTTTATGTATCTATTTATCTATCACCTATTTATTTTTAAGATTTTATTTATTTATTCATGAGCGACACACAGAGAGAGGCAGAGACTAGGCAGAGAGAGAAGCAGACTCCATGCAGGGAACCCAATG
This sequence comes from Canis lupus familiaris, assembly GCF_011100685.1. Lineage (NCBI taxonomy): Eukaryota > Metazoa > Chordata > Mammalia > Carnivora > Canidae > Canis > Canis lupus. The sequence goes on from NC_049243.1 coordinate 20,855,726, forward strand.
TGGGACTCGATCCTGGGTCTTCAGGATCATGCCCTGGGCTGAAGGCAGGCACCAAACCACTGAGACACCCAGGTGTCCCTACCTCCAGGTTTTTAAATTAAGATTTAATGTATTATAATGTTTAACTTTCAGAAGTATTCTCATTTCCTTGGAACACTAATTAATTGATTTACAGTGTTTTCTTCCACAGATGTTAGAAGTGTTTAGCCATAAGTAAAAATATACAAATATATGTTTATAATATATACATATGTAAATAACTTTCTATATATGTTAGTGTTTATAAATTTATATACAATTATATATAATATGCAATATTTATCAATTTATTAACATACTTATATGTATATGTATTTTTATACACATATGTAATTTTATCTACTTCTTACTAGTTTTGCAGGAGGAGCATTTATCTACTATCTCAACTACATTCTTCTGTAAGCAGAAGATGCCACAATTCTGGGCTAATATTTTGAAAACAACAATATCCACAAACTAGTCCCAGTGGCCCAAATTTTATGTATAAATACTCATACAGTGGAATTTCTCATATTTTGAGTGGCAAGTGATTATTTGTGAAAGTTTTATAAATATGAATTATTTTTTAATTGCTGGTATTTATGTACTAGTTCTGTTCCACCCCTCTTTATAACTTTAATTCCACACTTAGTTTTCTCTCTTTAATTTTTTTTTCCCATTCTACTAGAGTCAGATTGCTACTAGACAAACCAGTTACAGTGCTAGGATACCACAGTTCTCTTGAAAATAACATCTTTTGTTCAATACCATATATTTGAAATTAAAATATTTTAATATACTTAGGAAAATATTTTAAATATACTGAGGAATGTCTTTGATATCTTGAAAGATATATATGTATATTTATTTACCTGACTGTATTCTGATGTGGATTCAGGATTAAGAAGTTGGAAATTTATTATCCAAATTCACAGAAATAGTAGATAGTTAACAAGTATTAAACTCTGAAACCCAAGATCTAAGCTTGTAACTGGGAGATGTAAAATGCAAATATTTCATAGAATCAAGAGACATTTTAGCCAATCAATCTCAAAAGTGCAGAAAGAGTACAATTTGAGGCATACTTGTGATACCATGAAACTTACTAGTCATGTTTGGCTTTAGGTTAGCAAATAGAATCCTACGCTCATTAATAGTCTCTTTACATCAAACACTAGCATGCAATGTATCATATTATACAATGTATTATACATGGATACAATGTATCACACAATCACAAACTTGTTTGACAATACCCTTATTTAATTAGAAATATCAAGAAGTTCTTGAATAATACTCATTTTTTTCTCTGGAGGGGCAATCTGATAAAACAATAGAGTATAGCATAGTAAAATTGGCATTAGTCAGTATCAGAAATATGATTTAGGAGGAAAAGAATTGGGTTAAGTCTATGAGTTTTTAAAACCTGGAGATATTATGACAAGTCTTTATCATTGGCCTTAGAGAGAAAACTAATGAAAGCCCCATTATCCAGCTTTGGCTTTCCTTCCTTTAATAAGAGGTAAAATGCTAAAGAAATAGTTATGTCAAAAGCCGATGGCAAGTAAATTAATATAATCTCCTTCTAGTTATCAACTGTCAGATTTTCTGAAAACTTGTGATAATAAGATCAGTTCTAGCTATTCATTCTAATAAAGATAACGATGTGGCTTAAAAGATGTAAAAAGAGAAGGTATTGGATCAAAAAATAATTCTCAGGATTAAAATAGACTTCAGGAGGAAAAAAATCCTTAATCGATGTTATATAGGAGAAAATGTAAGTGATTGTCACACATACACATCCAAAGTTGTCTAATGAAAACATATTAATAGAAAAGTTTTATTAGATGTGGATAAAAATTCAAATCCCTGCAGAGGTTGCTATACATTTTAATTTTTAGGCTCCAAGAAGCCATGCATATACCTCAGTCATTTCAAAATTAGTCGTGGCTGAGAGTCATGTAGGATTGATATTCTCTGGTTATTCAAATTATTTTCCTCTATTGTATTGACAGATTTTTAATTTTACTATTTTCTATGTATTTCACTATAAAGAGAATTCTTAGTTAAAAATTACTTAGTTACCATTTACTATCTCTCAGACACAGCCATATTCTTTACGTATACATTTATGTTGAACCCAACATAACATTACTGATTTTATTAATAGGTTTTTTTTACATTTGATATTTATTTATCTCAATATTTATTTATGTTTATGCTTGTATTTACCTTAAATTGCTCTTCTTGCATTTTCATACTTTGGTCTGAGATTATTTTGTTTCTTCCTAAAGGATTCTCCATAGGCTTTCTTTTTAGTGTGTATCTATTGGTGTGGAAAACTTCCAGGTTTGTTTGGCTGAACATGTCTTTATTTTGACTTCATTTTTGAAAGACATCTTTTGTGGGGGGTATACAGTTCTTTTATACAATATACTTTAAACATGTAAACCACCCCAGGGGGTGCCTGGGTGGTTTAGTCAATTAAGCATCTGCCTTCAGCTCAGGTCATGATCCCAGGGTCCTGGGATGGAGTCCCTCATAGGGCTTCTCCTTCTGCCCCTCCCCCCTGCTCACGGGTGTCTCTTTTTCTCAAATAGATAAAATCCTTTAAAAAAAATAAAGATGTTCATTAACCTATGATTAGTGACATTTCTGAAATTTAGTTTTCAATTTTATTTTTGTTCTTTAAAAGTAACATACAAGTTTCTCTTGCTTAGAAGATATTTCTCCTTGCCTCGGGTTTTCTTTGTATATATCCTAATTGATTATTGGTGAATTTTTGAAAACTTTCAGTGACTACCTTCTCAGTGACTACCTCAGTCTCATTCTCTCTCTTTTTTTTCCTCCTCTGAGACTTTATTTAATACTATGAAAGACTTTTCCCCTTTCCCTTATATCTATATTAAATGCTCCCTCCCCCCATTTGTATCCTTTCCATATCTGTGCTTCTATCCAGATATTTTTCTGATCTTTCAGTTTACTGATATTTTGTTCTGCAATCCATGGTTAAATCCATCAAGCACTGTTTTGGATTACTGTATTTTCTGGGTCTACAATGTGTATTTGGATTTTTTTGGCATATTTTGATTTTCTGATGCTATAAACCATCTTCATTTCCATTTTTTTTTCAAGGTTTTTTTTTTATGATAGTCACAGAGAGAGAGAGAGAGAGAGAGAGAGAGAGAGAGGCAGAGACACAGGCAGAGGGAGAAGCAGGCTCCATGCAGGGAGCCCGATGTGGGACTTGATCCTCGGTCTCCAGGATCAGGCCCTGGGCTGAAGGCAGTGCTAAACCGCTAAGCCATCTGGGTTGCCCTTCATTTCTATTTTTTACATATTTTCCCTATTTTTCTACACATTTTAACCATAACCACTTTAAAAATGTGTCTACAAATCCCTAAGTGTAGGACCACTAGGTAGTTTTGTTTGCTTATTTTCTTGGCTTTAGGTCACTTGGTGTTCTCTCATGCCATGGGTATGATGTTTTCAGTGAATGCCAGGCCATACTTTAAAATTCCATACAGTCTCTGGGTGATTTTTTTTTTTTTTTCTACACAGAGGATTTATCTTTACCTTTGCTAGAAAGAGTGACTAATCACCTTAGTTCAATCCAAATTCAAATGAGTAAAAGTTGTATTATAGTTTGGGTAGGGTTCCAGTCTCTGGTTCACCTCTAGTCCCAAAGCCTTCTAGTCTAGCTCCAGCTGAACCTGGGTGTTCTGCAGCTCTGATACATATATATCCAAACTGCACTGTGATTCAGGTCCCTCAAGTATCTATCTGTTGCCTTTTGGGCCTGAACAACTGTTACAAGATCTTTTTTTCTCTATTTATTAGTCTATTCCTCAGGCACTGTGCTGTAATCCTTACCTTTGACTCTGTTCTCAAAATTGGAAAATGCCCTGAGGGGAATAGGTGCTGCAGAGAGTCATCCCAGATTCCTGCACAACTCCTGGCTTCTCCCAATTGTATTTACTCTGCCATTAGAAACGATGAATACCCACCATTTGCTTCAACATGGATGGAACTGGAGGGTATTATGCTGAGTGAAGTAAGTCAATCGGAGAAGGACAAACATTATATGGTCTCATTCATTTGGGGAATATAAAAAATACTGAAAGGGATTTTAGGTGAAAGGAGAGAAAATGAGTGGGAAATATCAGAAAGGGAGACAGAACATGAGAGACTCCTAACTCTGGGAAACGAACAAGGGGTGGTGGAAAGGGAGCTGGGTTGGGGGATGGGGTGACTGGGTGACAGGCACTGAGGGGGCCACTTGATGGGATGAGCACTGGGTGTTATATGTTGGCAAATAGAACTCCAATAAAAAAAATATACAACCCCCCCCAAAAAAAGAAAAACAAATTCTAAATCTGTCACTTATTAGCTTACATCCTTAGTCAAGTTGTTTAACCTTTCTGCATTTTGGAGTTCTCATCTGTAAAATAGGATTTAAAAATAGTATTTACTCAAAAAAAAAAAAAAAGTCCTGCTGCCTTGAGGATCTCTGATGCCTTTGAGTATATTTAATTTAATTTTTTTAATCAATTTTTCTTATTAACTGGCTTCTGCTGCTCTTCACTTTAGGATAGTTGATCTGCTGCAAGATAATCCATCCTTTCCCAAAGCAAAATTATATTTTTGTGAGTTGTTTAAACCATTTAAACTATAATTTCAGTATTCTCTTACTAAAAAAAAAAAAAAGACTTTATTGTTAACTTTGAGGACAAGACTTTTAGCTGTCTGCCATCAGAAGTATATTTCAATTATTTTTATTTGCAAAGACCAGGTAAAAAGTTTCAACCAAATCTGAGAAAATAACATAATTATGCAAATTTCTCATGAAATGAGTGGCTATGTTGAAAGAAGAGCTTATCACATCCTCCTAAATAATGTGTTTTTTCTAAACTCTTTGTATTCTTTCTAAAGAATAAATGAACATATTTATTTGAATAATTTGGTAAACAGTATTTACCATCCAAAGATCTGCAATTTTTAAAGAGTTCTAAATCTATTTGTAACAATAATTTGTGTTAAATTTCTACTTCATAACATATATAAAAATAAACTGGAGTTACTTAATATCTGAAAGTAACAAAAGCTAAATGAAAATACAAGGGGTATGAAATAATGGTTTAAGACTTAGTGTGTAGAGGTCTTCTAAGTCAGACAGGAAATCCAGAAGACATCATATGCAAAAGTGAGAGATGTAACTATACCAATTACCCATATGCATATCTTTTTCAACCCTTGGTATTATAATTTCTTAGTCTCTGTGCTTCTAGGGTAGTTTTCTTTTCTGCCTCTTACTACTGACACTGGTCCCAAAGTCACATAATTAAATTGTTTGCAGTAAACAGTAAACTCCAAAATCTCGAATTCTCTAATAATCACCAGAAACATCACTAAAATACTGAAATAATTCCTCAAATCCATTGTAACTTCAAACTTATTGACTCAATCTTGTTTTCACTATTCTACTACTCTGACTTTCTTGATGTTTTAAGAATGAAATATCTGGTCTATCTTTTTTTTTTTTTTTTTTTTTTTAATGAACCCAAGGTGGGGTCTCTGCCTTCCCAGAGAGTTACAGGTAACACATATCTGCTGAGTGACACAAGACAAGAAAGGTTTTGAGTCTGGGAACCTCCCAGATACATATTTTTCTGATCATCACCAAGAGACTGAAGATGATGTTCACCTCCCCACAACTTATGCAAAGCATAGATAGAGAGAGGGAGAGTAGAGTTATAGACCAACATCCACAGGGCAGGCCATTAAACTTGAAACTCAAGTGTGATTTTTATATTTCAGGCTTGAGACACAATTCGTTCTTTAGGCAACTTCATTCTTTGCTCCTAAGACCTTCAACTAATTGAATGAAGCCTACCTACTTTATGGAAGATAATGAAACTGACCACGATATTAATCATCTCTGTTTTCACAGTGACATTTAACCTAGTTTGACTCTAAATTGAGCACCAGCCACACTGACATATAAAATTAAGCATCACAATGTGTCTCTTATTAATTATTATTAATTACTCTTATTTACTCGCACACACTTATAATTATTGTATGCTTCCTCCTGTCATATATATGATATACATTGTACAGCTATAAAATCTGGAGGAACATATTAAATTGTAAATGGTGTGTTTTAACAAGAGACAGATGAAGAGATAGTGGAGAGAGAGAAGAGGAGAGAGACAAGAATATGCATGAAACCAAAGATTATCTGGTAGCTGTAACATATTCCTAAATTTCACACAATATATATTTAACATTTATATGTTATAAATACATGGCAAATGATATATAACATGTAATAATGCACAATATAATATATAACAACATAATATAAAATACATGTATTACATTCTTTCCCCAAACAGTAATTGATAGGATTTACATTTTCCATCAAAATCAAAGAAATATTTTTGAGAGCTAGATATAATGATCTATATCTATATAGATCTATCTATTATATATCTATTATATATCTATAATTTTATAGTGATGTAAAATTTACCATGTAGCAGCTAAAGGTAGTATATATAAACAAGGATTATCAATGATTATTTAAAAAAATATTTAAATGCATTCTGGAATAGCAATCATTAAAAGATGATGTTGATGTATTGTAATAAGGCATTTTGAGGAGAAAAAAATTACTAAGCCCAGTGCTGAAATTATAATTTAATTATGTTTGGAAAGCATAGAAATATGTTTGAAGAGCCTAGAAATTACTATGCTCCTAATATTTCTTTTTTAAAAATATTTCCCTTTTTATTAAATTCAAATTAAAAAAATAAAATAATTTAATTATAAAGTAAGTTAAATATAGAAGATATTGTTAAGGAGTACAGATTGAGGGTTGCTTGTTATGTAAATCTAGAGAGTCATATCTTAGAAACTTTAAATGACACATTCCAACCCAAATAACTTTTAACTATTTGATGGTAGGGGTGCCTGGCTCAGTCAGTTAAGCATCTGCCTTTGGCTCATGTCATGATCCCAGGGTCCTGGGATTGAGCATCACGTCCGGCTCCCTGCTTAGCAAGGAGCCTGCTTCTCCCTCTCCCTCTGCTTCTCCCCCTGCTGTGCTCACTTGCTCTCTCTCTGTCAAATAAATAAATAAATAAAATCTTTAAAAATAATTGTTTGACATATGTTCGTATTTAGAATTTCCTTGTGTATATTCCCATTAAAGATCTTAGACAAGTTAACTAAAACTATACTAGTTAAACCATATATACCTTGAAATATCATTGCAGAAATGAACCACTATTACTTTTAGTTGTGTGTTTGGTTAAAAGTCTTATGTGGCTCATTGTTCTATGAGCCTGGAGATGCTTATGAAATAGGAGTTCATGAGTAAAAGGAGGGAGTCTAAAATGGAACAGGCCTGGGACAGCAAGCAATGAACAGATACTTGTTCTTGAAATGCAAAAGAAGAAATAGACACATTTTACTTGATTTTGTATTTTTACATCACTATTGAATCATATTGAAGATAATATCTAATTTTACATTTTATTCTAATAGCACTATGCATTATTTCTATGTTTGTGCTGGGATGAGATTTTTGTTGTACAGTTACAAGGTGAGGATAATGTAACAACCTTTACAAAGTATGCTCAGTGCTCTTTCCCTAGATAAGAAAACCTTTCCATGACTGAAGAATAGAGATGCTGGTAGAATGAGGTTTTCACTCCCATTTTAAAGGAGATGATTATAGGGATCCCTGGGTGGCGCAGCGGTTTAGCGCCTGCCTTTGACCCAGGGCGCGATCCTGGAGACCCGGGATCGAATCCCACGTCGGGCTCCCGGTGCATGGAGCCTGCTTCTCTCTCTGCCTGTGTCTCTGCCTCTCTCTCTCTGTGTCTATCATGAATAAATAAATAAAAATTTAAAAAAAAAAAAAAAAAAAAAAAAAAAAAATAAAGGAGATGATTATAGAAGCATAATATTGAGCTAGAAGGCGGGAAATCAGACAGATTAATCTCATTACTAAAAAGTCAACAGGAAGGAATAAATTACATAAACAAAACATCTGGATTATTGAAGAGAAACTAATTAACATAGTAAGAAAAAATGTGCCTGCCCTCTGAATTAGGAAGGCACATTATAAAGGGTATAATCAGAACACTGAAAATGATTGCCGGCATACTCTTGTAGCATACACATGTTCTCCCTAAGGAGACATATAATTACAACAAATTGTATTCTAAATATGTATCTGTAATTTGGCAGGCATGAGTTTTCTGGTGAATTCAAACATTTTTAAGTCACAGAAATGTGTCTTTTAAAAGCTTAACTTATTTGGAGAACTATAGCTTAATATTACAATCATTGATCAAATCACTAAGTAGTTACTAAAATAAACTATTTAACATTGTTCTTGATAAGAGATGTAGAGCACTATTTTATACTATAATAATATGTGTTTGAATTTGGAAGTATAAAAACTAGTCACATAATTAAATGACCCATTCATACAGTGACGTGAAGATGACCAAATACTTTGTCTCATTTTTCTTGTTGGTTGTTAAAGTCAAAAGTAAAGACTACAGGGAATATATCTATGTTTAAATAAAATTAGGTTTATTTAAACCTACTGTAGCAAGAAATATGAGGACGTCTCCAGAAAATTGGAGTGGGGAGACCTCTTCTAGGAGTTGGGATTGTAGTAGATTTTAAGGAGGGATTAAGTAAAAGAGAGATGGTTTTCAGTTAGGTATTGTCAAGAAATGAGAACAATACAGTAATTGGATTTCTTAATAAGGTTTACCTATTAAACAAGAGGCTAAAAGTGTGGCTGTTTAATTTGGTTAGTCAGAAAAGGGACCCATTTAGTTATTTTTGTGGTTGCTAACTGGCCTTCTCTCTGTCCTACTGTGACTATGATTCTGACATAGACTTTTCTGAGTTTCACAGTTTGGTTTCTAGCAATGCCATTGTTTGCTAAGAAAAATCCAAATCACCACAATTCTTCATATATCTTTGGCTAAATTATTTTTGCAAGATACATTAAATAATAAAATGGTGCTATTACTATATGTTTAAGCACACAGAAACTTCTATATTGTATTTTAGAAGCTATTTTTCCTTTCAGTTTATATATAACATCTGCTTGAAAGTTATTTTTGTGTATGTATAAAGTAGGCATCAATTTTCCCACGTGGCTCTCCAGTTTCTATTGGGCCATTCACTGACAGCATTTCTTTGCATTGCCACTTTATCTTGCAGAAAAAATTCCCAGGTAAGTTTGGGTCTGTTTCTGGGATCTCTATTCCACTGATCACTTCATGTATCCTTATATCAACATGACACTGTCTCAATTAATTTAGCTTTTATTCTTGCTGACTACCTTGTATTTCTGTAAATGTGTCCTGGCTATTTTGATATTTACATTTACATAAATATTATGACCAGTTTATCAGTTCCTACTAAATTTAATTACAATATATTGGTTGTATGGATTAATGTGAACTGACATCTCTATATTATTAATTCCTGAAATTAATAAACATGATATATATCAATAATGGTTAAGAGTTTTCTGTTATTGGTATAACTTAATAATGGTTAATAATATGCTTTATACATCTTTTGCCAGATTTATTTCTAGATATTTGATATTTTGACATCATTGCTCAGTGATATAATCAATCAGGAAAGTGAGCAACATCAAGATAAAGAAGTGATATGGTACTAGGACATGGAACCACCAAAATATCATTTTGTTTGTTGATTTGATTCAAGGTTTTATTTAAATTCCAGTTAGTTAACATATAGTGTAATATTAGTTTCAGGAGTAGAATTTAGTGATCCATCACTTACATATCATTATCATTCATTATCTCATTTGTGTTCTTGGATTAAGTAATGTCCTTACTTTTATTCATACTTATTTGATGTTCTCTATACTTTTATCAAATAAGCACACACTGGTAAACACTACAATTTAGTTTGTTCTGTATTTTGCAATTTCTATAAATAGAATTATACAATCTATTTATCCTAATGGTCTTTCTGCCTATCCTGATACCAAAACTATACTATATTAATTGCTAACACTTTTTAAGAAGTTTTGATATTTAGTTAAATTAATAACTTCATCGTTTTCTGTATAATTGTCTTGGCTAAAAAAAATTGTCTTGGCTATTCTTTATACTTTGCATTGACACATAATTTGTCTTATCTATTGTACATTTTAACACACAAACACATAAAAAGACTTCCATGAAGCACCTGTGGGTGGTGCAGTTGTTTATGCATCTGACTCTTGGTTTCAGCTCAGGTCATGATCTCAGAGTCCTGGGATTGGCCAGTATAAGCCTCTGCACTGAGCAAGGAGTCTTGGGACTCTATTTCCCCTCTTTCCCTCTGCCCCTCCCTTCTACTTGCTATCTCTCCCTCTCTCAAATAAACCAATAAAATCTTTATTTAATCTTTCTTCAAAGATTTTATTGGTTTATTTGTGAGAGGGAGCACATGAAAATGGGGGTGAGTTGGGGAGGGGCAGAGGGAGAGGGAGAGACAGACTCCCCACTGAGCAGGGAGTTGGACCAAGATGGGTGGGGGAAGATGGAAGGGAGCTCAATCCCAGGATACTGAGGTCTCCACCTGAGCTGGAGGTAGACACTTAACCAACTGAACCACCTGGGCACCCCAATAAATAAGTCTTTAAAAAAGAACAAAAGAAGACTTCCATGAATATTATTGTACTTCCCTAGTTTTATAAATCTGTCTAGAACAAGTTAAAAATTTTGTGAGTTGAGTGCTCTGAGCTGTGGGCATGGTATATTCATCCATTATTTAGATCTTTTTAGAGATCTTTTAATAGTATTTTGCAAATTTTTATGAAAAGTCATATACATGTTAAGTTATATTTATTCTTATTATTTGACATGTTTTAATCCTACCTAAAGTGATGCATTTTAAATTTTAGTTTTCTAAATCTTCATTGCTATTGTTTAAAATAAAGTTTAGGACTTTGTTAAAGCTATTTTCCATATGTCTATCATATTCCTACAATCAGTCATCCTGGACATTTTTGTACACATATAGCAATGGAACACAGTAAAGTGAAAAATGCACCACTTGGCAAGTGCTTTACAGGCCTCTGATGATGCTACTATTAGCAAATCCCCATTGGGCAAAACAAATCACAGAGAAGGGCCCTCCCACTTTCTGAGCCAAGCAGTTTTTAAGTATCAATGCGTCAGTGAAATTATCTACCTGAATTCACCTTCTGGCCACAATTTCTTATGTCTTTCCCATATGTAGTGTATGTTAACACCTATCCAGGGACCATAAATCTCTCATCAAATCATAGCAATGAACTTGGAGTCTAAGACCTTGTGAGGTACATTTGGTCCAGATGTAGCACTATGTGTACTGCTCCTCTTGATCTGGATACTTATGAATTTAAGAGACCAATTATCTGTGTTTCACACACCCAAAATGCAATGGGCAGTAAGGAAGAGAATAATTCATAAGCATTCCAGTTGAATAGGGGACAAATGGGAGATAGCTATTGTCACTGGCCCAAGAGCTGCTCTGTAGTCCAACAGGAACATTTGGCAAGGAACCCAGACTATGGGGGCAAGGAATGTTAATTTGCTTTAGTCTCTTGAAAGTGGATTCTCTAGTCTATTTTTCTTCATAGCCTTTGCTTCTGTCCTCTGGGAAGTCCTTTTTTACCCTTTTTGGCCACTTCTGAATAAGGCATTGGGTTCTATGCTCTTTAAGCAGAATTCTCAGCATGTTTCCAGCTTGGAAAAATTTGGAGGCCTAAGGTACATTTCCATCTTGAAACTATTAGTCCTTTTTCATCCAAAGTGGATGAACATTTGCTAATACAGTGTCTATGAAATGTGTTTCCTATAAATCTGAATTTATTCCACTCCAAGTGTTAACAGCCACATTCACAAAATTTTAAAGCCATGCCTCTCCTGATATAGCTATCTAACCATTGTTGCTCTTGTGATACTGCTGGAGACAATGCCTTTAAGTCTCTAGAAGCCTTTTTGGAAAAAAAAAAAAAATAGAAGCCTTTTTGCCTGGCAGGACACAGCACTTTAACTTTGCCAATGATATTGACAAAGAAACTTATAGCCATGCCTTCAATATGGGCTTTGCCCCCAGATTGTATTTTACTTCGAGAAGGCTTATTTTTGTTGTTATTTAAAGGGGCTAGAGATAAGAAAGTTTTATTTTCCAACCTAGAGAGCTTTGGGCTCTTTTTATTTCTTCTAAATTTTGCTTGCAATTTCTCTCATTCTGTCTTTAGTTGGTCTCTTTTCCTCTGACATTTTATATTCACCTAGTAAAATCCATATACTATGTCAATATTCTTCTCAGAAATATCACTGCTCAAATTTGAAAGTTCATTAGGTACATCTTTTACTATCCTTCAAGTTACCACAAATAGCAATCTTATCCTTTGTTTTACAGCCCTATCATAGGGGTTATGAGTTTTCCAGCATTCTGTAATGGTTCTCCCACCACTCTTTCAACTCCTGCAAGTAGTCTCTTCATTAATTCGCCAGATTCTCCTAGTAACCTGTTCTCAAAACCCAAAACTCAATTTTTCATTTTTATTTTTTCCAGCAGCACCACACTCCTACAATAAATTTCTGCCTGAGATAGCCTATAGCAACCCTCCTCAACACTCCTTCTCTTTATAATGTATGTGTTTGTTTCAATGTCAGCAGTTCTCAAAGTGTGCTCTAAGGTCTTTTGGAGTCCCTAAGTCCCTCTTGGGTCTGTAATGTCAAAATGACTTTCACCATAATTCTAAAATATAATTTCCCCTTTTCACTCAAAAATAGTCAGCAGAGTTTTTCAGAGGTCCCATGAAATGTGGTGATACACTTTTTCTAAATGTTAATGAAATGTTTAAGTGTGTATTCTTGTTTTTCCCATAATTTTCTAAGTAAGTTTAAGGTATAAATATGGCATTTTCAGAGACTAATTCAGTTTGTCCTCAGTATTTTCTATGCTCAATATTTTTTTAAAAAATATTTTATCTATTTATTCATGAGAGACAAAGAGAGAGAGAGAGAGAGAGAGAGAGAGAGAGAGGCAGAGACATTGGCAGAGGGAGAAGCAGGATCCCCTCAAGGAGCCTGATGCAGGACTTGATCCCAGGACCCCAGGATCACAACTTGAGCTGAAAGCAGATGTTCAACCACTGAACCACCCCGGCATCCCTGTGCTCAATATGTTTATACTCTTATTTAATGTGTGCTGTTATACTTGCTATAAACTCTGAAAACTTATTATGGTCCAAAAATTTGGAATTTTGAAATTCCTCAATTTCCCATGAAATACAACAAGAAGTAAATATGCTTTCTTTCCCCTGCCTCTTTGGTCTTGATTTGTTATAGTATTTTAAAACCTTTACAAATATTTAAAATTTACCTAAAACTAATGTTACCTTAGAATTTAATAATCCAACATTCTAATTCTGATAATCTCAGTCTCTTTTGAAGCTTTAATCCACTCACTGTTTCTGTACTGTCCTTTGTCCAAGACAACAGTTTCTTGGAGAGATACATCATGTTTCTGAATTATGCCTCTTCTCAGGGAAAACAATCAAAACCATTCGAAAACAACTTAGTTTTAATATTCCTTTACCTTGGTCCACCTTTTAAATATGAGATTGAGAAATACTTCATATGGATAATGGATATATTGTCAGAAATGTTTTTTTATTTTTGTCTCATATTTTTTGGAAAAGGTAAAAGCACCTAAAAGCAATTTTTAGTTAATTGTTAAGGCTTTTATAGCTAAAACTTTAAAGTTTATTTTCCATTTTCTTTAAGTAGTACCTACTTTTGTATCTTTATGGAATATGTACAAAAGATAGAATGACAAGAAATAGAAATATAAAAGCTGAAATATATTACTCTCACATGTAAAATGTGTTTGGTTGATTCCATCTATTAAATTTTATTCTAGTATATTTGAAAATGGAAGAGACATTATTTGCTTTTAAAATATGCCCATCAAAGATTCTGAGAAGAATAAATCTTTGACTAATGGACACCAAATTAAATATTCTTATTATTTCACTATATACCACTATAATAAGGCTGCTAGGTTTTACTTTATGATTTCACCATAAAGATCTCAAAATACTCTGCAACTCTAAATACAGTATACAAATGACATTGAAGTTTATGTTATATAAGTTTAATGACATGGAAATCACATTAAATGTTTAATATCTTTAAAAAATTAATATGTATTTGGGTGTCAGAATTTGCTCATAAAGAACTAGCCAGAGGTCATTCATGTTAATTTTCTCTTCAGCTCATTCTTTAATCCATCCTATTCTTTCCCCTCTCCACTTGTATTTTTTGAGCCAAGTAAATGTGTTTTCCCACCTCACCCAGTGTAATGCTCTGATAACCAGTTTTCCTGAATCTATTCTTACTCTCTTCCAGTCCTTCTCTACATATAAAAGTGATATTTTAAAACTGCAGTTTTATTACTTTCATTACCTCCACTTCTCAAAATATTCTTTAAGTGATATATATCAATCGTAATTAGGTTTGACCAAATATAACCATAAGTATAGCAATGTCTAAAAAAGTTAAAATATCATATTTTTTCATAAAATACATTTTGAAGTAAAAATATCAGGGCTGATTCATTAACTTTATGGTGTCATCAAGAAACCAGCTTCTTGTTTTTTTACTCTATCATCTTCATTTACTGAGTGTTTTTCACAAAACCACCTCATAATACAAAATGGCTGATACAACACCAGCAATTGCATCCATATTTCAAGAAGTTGGTAGAGAAAATGTGTTCCTCAGAGCTGAGTCAGGTTCTTTTAAACAAGCATTCTATGTTTTGTACAAGTACTTTGTCTTAGTGTGGTTGGCGAGAATTTAGTCACATTATTACTTCATGCTACAAGAGAGGCTGAGTAAAGTCTTTAATCTGGTTTGTTACAATGTAAGAAGTGATCATTGGTAGGGAATTAATGATGGCCACCACAGTTTCCTTTTTTTTCTATAATAAAATTAAAATCTCTACCATGGCTTGTGAAGCTCTGGATGTTCTAGATCTTGCATTATTTTGCACACCATTTTTCTAGTAGCTCTCTGTTTTGAAACTATGTTGGCCTTCCCCCAGATCTCAAAGATGGCACATTCACTCCTAACATCTCATTTTCCATCTATTTCTTTAAAATACCCTCACTTAAAAAAAAAGAAAAAATCCTACATAGTCTAAGATCTCAGCTAAGCACATTGCTCAAGAGTGTTCCTTCCCCTTACATAACTAACTCTCCCTGCTGATTATTCTCATTATATTGCATGCATTTTCTTTTTAACACTTATTTTATTTTAATTACCCATATATAATTTTTATGATTGTTTGATCAAGGAGGTCTTGATTGTCATGAGAGCAAAAATTATAGTTTTTGGTCTTAATTGTTTATCTGATGTTAATTAGATTGCCCTGTACTTAAGAAATCTGATAATTAATTGATTGGATGAAAGGCTGAGAAAACAAATGAATAGAGCTTGATATAGTACTAACAGAGTGAGTTACTATTTTTTAACAGATTATGTCTTTTTAAGGTTAATAAACTCATTTTTCCAAATGATAGAGAAGACTATTGTTATTTTACTCTCCTCAAATCCTGTGATTTCACCAAAAACAGAAAAAAAAGAATAAACTTTTTATATAAAGGACACCTGACAAACACTTTAAAGTGTGAATCAAAATGAGAGAAAAAGTTGAAAGAAGTAGAAACAGCATCCTTCCTTGAATACTGAATGTGATATAGGTTTTGGAAAAATAAGTAGCCAGACATTTTAAAAGATAAGGAATAATCATAAAAAAGCTAACTTGCACTTTTTGAATATAGTAAATTTTAAAAAAGAATACCGATGAAAACCGATTTTAAAATATGAATTATAAAAAGTAAACACATGAGGATTTCAGACAAATACCTTATGGGTTAAAAATTATACAGATGATATCTGTATATTAAAATGAGAAAAATGTGCTGATGAAAGCTTAAAATCCACAACAGTAACGACTACAAAAGGAATATAAACAAATAGAAATCAGTAAAAGAAACAGAAGAAAAAAATTAAAATGTTGCAGAGATTAAAAATATGCAAGTCCTGCAATATAAATATAAATATAAATATTCATAAAATGTTTAGAAATGTTGGCAAATATTGTAAAATGAAATAGATTAAAGCAATTAAATTGTTTGGAAGAACATGCATGATATCGACTCAGACTTGGAAACCCTAACTACAAAAAATAAAAAAGAAAGAAAAGAAAAGGCTAAAAAGAAAAGAAGCTGGAAAAAAAGAAAAAATAACTAAGATGCAAAATTACTCTAAGATATATACAATATTATCAAACACATCTCAAAAACAGAAAGACCAGTCTTGTGATGTAAAAGGCTCAGCAACCGTGGATAAATTTTAGGTTGGATTCAAACAAATCCTACTATGTTCTAAAACCTCATGCATGCAGGTGACTTGATCATATTTCTATTGTTCTATTCTGCCAACTGCAAATCATCTAATGACAATCTCTCAGAGGATGAAGAGCTGCCTCTGAAGGAAGGCAGAGCCTAAATGTTCAGACCTGATTACTTCTACATCTACTTCTGCTGCCATACCACAAGTCGTAACATATTTATCCAAACAACAAATCCCCGGATGTTGGGGCAAATAGAATCTGGGGCATTAAGACTTATAGACTGGTTATCTCTATAGAGTAGACAGTTAAACGTGAGCTGGAGAAAAAATGGGGGCACGACATCTTGACCTTGTGGTTTCCAAGACCCTGGGGCTAACAGACCAAGAGCCACAGGTGCAGAACATGCACTCTCCTCTTCCATCTCTGTGCCAGGGTAACCCCAGACTCATTATAATGCGTGTGTATTGTGGTTTTATCCTCTTACCCTAATGGAGAAAAGGGGTCATGATGGTTCCTCACAAACTTTGAAGGATCAAAAACTCCCCCTCTCAACCTGTGGAAGGAGTCCCCCAAATGATTGGAAGCAGCTTCCATTAGAGACCACCTCATTATAGGTCACAGTTCCTCCCAGCCCTGAAAGACCTAATGAATATCCTATCCCCAAACAACCTATGGGCCACTTCCACCTCCCAGAACCTGCCTGCTCTCCTTTAGAGAGTGTACTGTTTTAATAAGCTTTTCTTCTGCTTTCAGTTTGCACCACTCTCTAATTCTTTATTGTGTTAGAGTTGAGACACAAAACTTTTTGTACTGACAGTCCTTTTTATCACATTGTGCCATTATTATCTTGCACTAAAGAGTGTGGAAGCACAGAATTAGACAGGATGTTTTGCTGCTCTTGGACACATGAGATGGGCTTGTAGAAAACAACTCTGCAGTAAAGGCAAGCCCACAAAGAATGTTGAAAGCTTGGCCACCTGATGCATGGAACTCCTAGAAACATGGAGTCAACATCCCATATGATGAAATTATGGGGTACCTGCTGGTCTATACCTAGGATTGTAGTTGCAAAGGGGAACTAAAAGTGTGCCATCACCTTTACCCAGGGGTCTAATATAAAGGATTGAAAAGACAGAAACACTTTTATTTTATGGCTAAAGAGAGAACTGATGCTTTGAAGAATGGTATACACCAGAGCCATAAACAAAAAGGAAGAAAGGACAAATGAGAGAAGAAAGGAAGGAAGAAAGAAAGAAAAAAGGCACAGGGAGGGAAAGAAAGAATGAGAGAGAGGAAAGAAGGAAGAATTTATGCAAGAATTTATAAATCAGCATGGGTAAACAGGGTTGAGTAAAAACTTCATCATGATGATAGAATAAGGAACTTGAATACAATTTGATCAAACTAGCAAAAAATAAAGAGAAACCATGAAGTAGAATTTACAGTAAACCAAATTATTTTGGAAACAGATATAATTTTTAACTAGAAGAAATGTGAGAGGAATGGATTTTTCTATTAAAAGACAGATATAGATGGTACTCACATGCAAAACTTGGTTATATTATTTTATTTAAAAACTAGAAAGATGGATAGGTAGAAAATAAGCAGAGTTACTAGAAAATGTAACTAAAAAGAACAGGAGACACATAACAAATAACTTATGTTTTTAAGATAAAATTTAATTACAAAAAATTAACATGAGGAAGACATATATAAAGATGGGTGTATCATATGAAGAAGATATATCCAATATCAAACTATATGCACCAACACACATAGAAAATAATTGAATAAAATTTCTTAGAAATGAAAGAACATTTATAATTAAAAAATATAAAGTGATGTTTAATCAAATTCAGTATCACAAAGATATAATAAAATGAAAAAATATAGAAGAAAGTTAATGCTTTGGTTGATATGGAGATTTAGTAGGTATTCATAGCATATTATTTTGTAAACACTATGCACTTTTCACATGTACATAGAACGCTTTAGCTAAAACTGAGCTTGTATACAGACACAGAGGAAACAATGTAAAGAAGGAGCTTATTTCACAACACCTACTAATCCAACCCAAGCATATGAAACTTCTATAGAGAAGATAATTTTCCAGCCATTAAAGGTATTAAATGCTAATATTTGCAAGATTTTCTGAGATATGTACTGTTATCTCCTTTTATGAATGAGAAAGCTGAGAGAAGTTCACTGGCTTACCCAACCACACTGAGCCTGCCAACTGTAAAACTATAGCTCAAATCCAGGTAGTCAGACTCCAAAGGCTTCACTCTTAACCACTATGCTAAACTGAATAGTAAGAGGCTAGGCTATGTCTGCATAGTATTTTCTTCTGGGATTACCATAACAAATCACATTTTGTGTGAGAGCATGTTACTCTTCAGTAAAACTCTTGTCCTCCTTTTCTTCCTGGGTGCATGGCTAGAATGCATATTTTCAGCCTCTTTTGCATAAATTGTGCTGTTGCTTTTTTTTTTTCCCCTTGAGTTGTGTCATTGTGATTGAATTCTGGCTAATGGATGTGAATGGAAGTAGTGCTGTCAATATCAGGCCAGTCATAAATACCTCCCACTTGGCCTCAACTGCTTTTGAACACATGCTGAGTTAAAGAATCCCAAGGATCTGTAAGAGATCACAGTCCCAGAATGAAGGATTCTGGTCCCAGAAGGAATGCATGGTACAAGCCCCCAGGACACTGTGACCTCTTCTAAGAAATACATTTTTAGGGCAGCCTGGGTGGCTCAGCGGTTTAGGGCCGCCTTCTGCCCAGGGCCTGATCCTGGAGACCTGGGATGGAGTCCTGCATTGGGCTCCCTGCGTGGAGCCTGCTTCTCCTTCTGCCTGTGTCTCTGCCTCTCTCTCTCTCTCTCCCTGTGTCTTCCATGAATAAATAAATAAAATCTTAAAAGAAAAATAAATACATTTTTATTGTGCTAAGCCACTGAAATTTGGGAGTATTGCTAATTGTGATAGCAGTTAGCTTTCCACAACAAATACACTCTCCCCGAGGTATTTTATTCTAGTGAAAGTCCTTCCATATGGAAGGACATTTCAGAAATGGAAAATAATATTCTCATCAAACATTCCACAGCTTTTTCTAATCCAAACCTATTGAAACAATCATTTTAGACATGATCAACCATCAATGTGGCCATCTTCTTCAGAGGAGTCCAGCAATCTATTAAACAATCTTCTAGATAAGTTCAAGAAGAGAATCTGTCAATATCACCCACTGCTCTTCTGTGTTTCCTCTGACGACCACCTATGACTAGTGCAAATGTTTCTGAAATGATGTCAGAATAATGTGTTAACATATCCTCCAAGTCATTGCATGTTCAAAGTCAAAATTTTATATCTGTCAATTTCCCATCCAAATTTTTTAAACCACTTTGTCCAGTATAGTCTAGCAAAGGATCTGCAAAACATCAGATTATAATGTTAAAATATTTCAGTAATAAGATCTCAACCATAGGATACTTTATTTAAAAAAAAAAAAAAAACCTATTCAAATTCCTGGAGAAAAGGAGTCTAAAAACTTAATTATCTTGCAGATGAAAATATAATATGTCAAACATGAAGGAATTAAAATCTGAAACCAATGTTTAACTATATTTGAGTAGAAAAAGATAAAGAAATTTGAGTCTATTATAATTTTACCTTTTGCTTGGCCTTATCCTAAAACGTTTTTGTTGACTGGGAGGAATCAAGTCTTTTAGAAGTTGCTTCTTGGGCTATTTTTTTTTCTAGGAATGCATATAGTTCCCTCATAATCTTAGCAGTTGACCTATTTTAGTTAAAAGTGTGTGATAAGATTTATGGTAATTTTCTAAAGATTTTATTTATTTATTTGACACAGAGAGGAAGAGGGCAGCAATGTTGCAGAACAGGAATCATGACCTGAGCTGAAGGTAGATACTTACCCGATTTTCCCTCACAAGTCATATATTTTAAAGAGCTAAGAGAGTTAAAAGACATACTTCATTTTTTTCAGCTCTGGCACCACCTCCTTCCAAATGTAGAAAATAAATCAGTTTTCAATCTTTAGTACAGTAATCCAAAGTAAAGTATTCCAGTCCAAAAAAAAAAAAAAAAATGCTAACCCAGCATTCCAACCTAGTATTTACCCAATAGGTTCCAATGACCACAGAGAAGACTCAGATGCTGAAAGGAGAAGGCAGACCAAGAAAAAAAAATAATTTGCCAGTGTGAATTCAAACTCAACTAGCAGAAATCTCTAAGAGAGAACTTAAACGTTTGATATTATAGAATTTTAAATAAAGGGATTTGTGTGCATGCTCTCTCTTCCCTCAAAGACTAGAGACATTGCTATCTTCTCCCAAGTTTTGGAAATGAATGATAATAGTTAGGCTTAATACATTTTTTTCTGAGTGGTTTTTATTTCCGTTTAGTATATTCAAATCTTTTATTTCCTCTTCGTACTCCATGTTTTTGCAATCCCCATCATAAATTGTGGGCTTTATTTTTTTTTTAAGATTTTATTTATTTATTCATGAGAGACACACAGAGAGAGGCAGAAACATAGGCAGAGGGAGGAGCAGGCTCCCTGTGGGGAATCTGATGCGGGACTCGATCCCAGGATCCCGGGATCATGACCTGAGCCAAAGGCAGAGGCTCAACCACTGAGCCACCCAGGTGTCCCAATTGTGGACTTTTAGTAATTACATTGCTTCCACACCTAACTGAAACATACACGTTTATTCCTGTGCTATGGTGGCTTACTCCTCTTTCTGGACAAGAGTTTTGTTTAGATTATATTTATATTGTAGGTGCTAAGCAATAGAGAGAACATAGAATGTTACTGTGGAGCCTGTGAATTCAGATAGCTTCATCCAAATTTCCCTTCTTGGCCCAAACACAATGGAATTTGAACAACCGTCGATGCCTACCTAGGCTTGCAAAAAAAAAAAATTCAATAGCTTCCTGTGTTCTTTAGTGTAAAAAATTTTAGCTGTTTTGAATTTTAAAGGCAACAATCATGTTCTGCCAACTGATACCTAAAATGATCTAAGTCAGGCTCACCCTCATCTCCAATATTAAACCGAAATTTTTCCATGTAGTTCAAGGTCAGCAGCCTGACAGCTAGAGAGTCTATGTCTGGTCAAAATCTATGCTTGTTAAAAATATTTGTCTTTTGCTTATGTCAATGTCATTGACTTTTGCATCTTAAGTTTTTGTAACCTCAAATTCTGTGGTTTGCTTACTGGATCCTGACCAGTCAGCATTTCTAAGGCCATTAGGTGTCCAACTCTTGATTAGTTCCACATGGTCTTTGCCTTGTGTCTTCCTCAGTTCTTTCATTGTTGTCTAGTAGCAAACATGTGTGAAGTTGGTGTGCCTCATCTGCCCTGCATGTTGTTCAAGGGTCAACTGTGTGCGTGTGTGTGTGTGTGTGTGTATGTATATACTCACATTCCTATTTTATATATGTATATAAAAATATATATATTCCTATTTTATAGATGAAAATGTAAAATTCCTGGGTGTTCACTGATGTCCTCAATATCCACAACTGGTAAGTGGAGAAGCTCACAGACTTAAATCTATGTCTCTTTTAATCCCAAAGTCATTATATTTCCGCTCTCCAACTTTTGATCAGAAAACTCGAGAATAGGCATGTCAATACTTATATACTAGAAAATTTTAGACCAGGTATATTTAAAATGAAAAATCAGAATTAGTAACATAAACCCACATTTAACCATCATCATCTTCTAAAATTAGAAACATATTATCAGATTTGTTTAACTTGCCATCTAACTCAGTCCTTCAATATAGATTTTAAAGAAAATCAAAGATGTCATATTATTTTTATCTGGCATTCTTTTTTTAGGTATCCTAAAAGAATTAATGTTTTAATATAACCATGATAGTATTATAAAACAGAAAAGTAATTAGTAATATCTTAATATTTAGCCAGTGATAAAATTTCCTTGATTATATAACCATTTCTTAGAATTGATCTTAGCTAAAAGTCTGAGAAGTGGTACATAACCACTTCTTGCTGCATTATTTATCAATAATTCCTTTGTTGATTAGATTTAGGATGTCAGAGTTTCTCTATACTCTAGTCTACCTTCTCTCTTTGAATTTCCATTCTTATATTTGAATAGTCACATAAACTAGATTTATTTTACTATTTCCATATTAATGAAGAAAAATACAAATATCTTTGTAATATAAAGAATTAACAATCTGATTTTTCTTTTATCCAGTATTCCATTTCATAATGATCCATTATTCATGAAAGATTATTTTTAACATAGTATAGATAAAAATGCATCTTTATGCAGTCATTGATTCCCAATATGTTCTTACGGTTATATCTATTTTACATTAAATTGTTGAAATAGTAGCATGTCAAGAGATTCAACGTCTTAAAGATTGAGATAGAAGAACAACAAAAAGAGTCACTAAAATGGTAGTCTGAAAGAGTTTTTATCTTGGTACTGTTTAGTATTGCAACTAAAATGTAGATAGATGTTCATAGTCACATTTGAAATTGTCCTACTAGTGTAAAAAAGTATATTTTAAATGGCCATAATGTTGCCAGAAATGTTAGAGTAAAAAAAACATTAGTCAGCTTCCACGTAATATTTTAGGAATAAGAAAGAATGAAATAATATAGAAATATGGATTAAAATCACCAGTGTTAAAGATAACTGAATTTATCTATGTGACTAGATGAAAATACCAACTTGAGACATAGAACTAGATAAGAAAGATGAAAAAAATAATCCCAGCTGCACTGTAACCATCAAGATTGAGCAGTAGTCTACCTTATAATTGTGTCTCAGTGGCACAATTCTTACATAGTTCACTATGACTGTTCCAATAAGCCCCTGTTAAAGTTAACAGACTTGAACTGCACTGAAAATTCATCACCTAAAGGTGAGCATTGGCTTAGTAGAATGGAACAAAAGAAATTTTTCTATAGAAAGGGGATTCTCAATTCTAAAAATTACACTTAATCAAGATTTTAATGTCAGTATATGGCCTAGAATGTGTTATAAAGAAAATTAGTGTGTCAGGAAAACTATAATATAGTTCCAAGTATCCAGATAATTCAGAAGTTATTGTGTGCTCTCTATTGATAATACATAAATCACACAACATAGACCTATATAAAGGAGTATTTATATGTGTATGTGTGTACATATATACATTTAATTCATGATCCAGTAGATCATGTATTTGAGACATTTATATTAATGTAGATAAGTTTGCATTTCTATGAAAGTATTGTTTAACCTAATATTCTCTCAGCTAACAGTAGTACTTGAACAGAACTAAGCATTAGAATAAAATATCCTAGAATCTGAAAGTTTTAACCATTGTGGTTTTGATTTGCATTTCTCTGAGGATGAGTGACGGTGAGCATCTTTTTCATGTGTCAACTTCTGGCCATGTTGGCCATCTCAACTTCTCAGATTGCACTCACTTAACTCTATTTTCTGAATCTTCTTAACTGTCTTATCTTTAATCAAATACAGTCAATAAATTTGTTTATTTTTTCTTTTTTGTTTTGTTTTAGTTGCAATACTAAACTACCAAGATAAAAAGCTAGACTACTGTTTTAGTGACTCCTTTTGTTGTTCTTGTATCTTAGTCTATAAGATGCTGAAACTCTTGATATGCTTCGAACTTTGTATGGTGACAGATGGTAAACATATCTCATGGGGAGCATTTCATAATATATATAAATGTTGAATCACTATGTTTTACATCTGAAACTAATATAATATGTATGTCAAGTATACTTCAATTTAGTACAATGAAATGAAAAATAAAAGCAAAAAAAATCAAAAGAAAATGTGAAAGAAAGAAAAAAGATTAGATGAAACTTGACCCAGAATGTTTGTTTCTTCATAAGAATGACTGAAAATAATTTTAAAATCTTTAAGTACAACTAAAGTTCTCTCTTTTCATACTCTACAGCAGTATACATGCCATGCATTTGTTATTAGCTATGCAGTCATGGAATGCAGCTGGTAGTTATGGAACTAAGAAAAGATAACCCCAGGGTTGGAACATTGAATCTTGGGCTTAGCTCCTAAAGAAAGGAAAGTTACTGATACCATCTAGAAAATACACCTGGCTGCTGAATACCCCTTATTCTCATTTCTATAATTGAAAAAAGGATTATCAATTTTGAGGGCCGAAATTTCAGTTTTACCTCTCTATATAGAAATATTCAGTCTCTCAGAGGCCAAACAAACATGGAATAAACATACATGAGAGAAAAACAATATATTGATATGCAGTGATAGAATGACAGTAAAAAATTATACCCATTTTTCAAAAATTTCCTACACCTCATATAATGTTTATAATATGCTCTCAAACTTTTATTGGAGAATTGAAATAAACCACAATTGTCAAGTACACCACCTTTATATCTATGACTATTGTTACATAAATGTCCCATCTACTGTAACATTTAAATGGAGCTAAAATTATTGTTAGAATTTTGACTGGTAAGGGGGATCCCTCAGTGGCTCAGCTGTTAAGCACCTGCCTTCAGCCCAGGGCATGATCCTGGAGACCCGGGATCGAGTCCCATGTCAGGCTCCCTGCATGGAGCCTGCTTCTCCCTCTGCCTGTGTCTCTTCCTCTCTCTCTCTCTCTGTGTCTCTCATGAATAAATCAATAAAATCTTTAAAAAAATTTTGACTGGTGGGAATAAACTCATAGCCCAGAGAATTAGATGAAGTTCAAAATAATTGATATAATAAGGCTAAAGGAATCAAGTATAAATGTAGAGTAATATGGCCTTGAGTTTTTTAACTGAAGTATAATTAATATACAATGTTATTTTAATTTCAAGTATATAATATAATGATTCAACAATTTTATACATTACTGAGTGCTCATCAAGATGAGTGAGCTCTTAATCTCTTTATCTATTTTGCACATACCCCCACCTTCCTTCTGGCAACAAGTTTATTCTCTGTAAAAGTCCATTTTTTGTCTCTATTTCTTTGCCCATTTGTCCTATTAAATTCCACATATGAGTGAAATCATATGGCATTTGTCTTTCTCTGACCAACCTAGCATTATACCATCTTGGTCCCTCTACTATGTATTTATTTATTTTTTTTTAATTTGAATAGAGTTGATACATGATGTTACATTAGTTTCAGGTATACAACATGGTGATTCAACTTTTCTATATGTTATGCAGTGCCCACAATATCAGGGACCTTATTCCTTATACTGTTTTCTATGTTCCAAATTACCAAGTTGCATGCAAAACCTACATGATGGGACGCTAGGGTGGCTCAGCAGTTGAGCATTTGCCTTTGGCTCAGGGTGTGATCCCGGAGTCCTGGGATTGAGTCCCACATCGGGCTCCCTGCATGGAGCCTGCTTCTCCCTCTGTCTATGTGTCTCTCATGAATAAATAAATAGAATCTTTTTCATTCAGGGAATATAAGAAATAGTGAAATGAACTACAGAGGAAAGGAGAGAAAATGAGTGGGAGATATCAGTGAGGATGACAAAACATGAGAGACTCCTAACCTAGGAAATGAACAAGGGGTAGTGGAAGGGGAGGTGGTTAGGGGGATGGGGTGATGGTGATGGGCACTGAGAGGGGCACTTGATGGGATGAGCACTGGGTGTTATATGTTGGTAAATCAAACTCTAATTAAAAAATATACAAAAAAACCTACATGTTCATTTTGTTTACAGATTATTTCTTTAAATATATTTGTAATATTTTTTTTTTTTGGCATCTCTGACATCTCTTTATTTTCTCAGTTTATGAAAAGAAACTGAGTATTATGGTAAAATAGTTCTGTTTTCAGGCTAAAACATCTTTTATTGAGTGCAACAAACAGAGCAGCCATTTTTAGTAAAAGGATTAAAAACAAATTTCAAGTAAAACATCCCCAACCCACACCAAGAAAAAACCAACTTGTTGCATATCACATTGTTGCGTGGACATTTGTTCAAACAGTCTTGTTTTCTATGCAATCACTACCAGCTTTTTCTACTTTTATCATTTCATTTTTATCACCCTTGGTGAAAATGAGAGATTTACCCAGATGGAAACAAGCTTCTTTACACTTTCACATATTGTTTTTGATATGGTTTAATAAAAGTACTTAAGGTACCCATTAAAAACTAACTCCCTTCACCCCACCTTCCAGCCCCTGATGCCTATTTACCTTGTGTCTCCTTGAATTTGCCTATAACAGCTTTCTAGAATAGAGATGGAGACACCTGGTATTTGTCCTTCTGTGTCTCACTTCTTTCACGGGGTTGATGTCTTCAGTGCTCACCCATGTTGCAGCATGAGTCAGAGTTCCTTCCTTTTTTAAGGCTAACTAATATTCTACTGTGCGAACTCTTCTTGCTGGATTAGATATCCTTTACCTATTGCAGCAAGGAAAAGTCAGTTGTCTGTGTTATTTGTAATATTTATTGGGCCAGAATCTCCCTTAACAGCATATCTCAAGGTTTTTTATTTTATTGTTTTTAAATCTATGAGCAGGGTCCTAATGAGAGACAGAAACTAAAAGGTAATATAGGCATCTAACAAGAAGCTTATTATTATTCTTTTTAAAAGATTTTATTTCTTATTTGAGAGAGAGAGAGAATGAGCAGGGGAGGGGACAGAGGGACAATCAGACTCCCCACTGAGCAGGGAGCCCAATGTGGGGCTTGATCCCAGTGCCCTGAGATCATGACCTGAGCCTAAGTCAGATACTTAACAAACTGAGCCACCCAGGTGCCCAAAGGTTTATTATTAATATTAGGCTGGTAGGGCCTATGGATAGATTAGAAAGCTATCCATTAGGGGCCAATTATTTCACCAGAAACAAAGTCATGTCTTCTTTATTTGCCATAGAGAAGCGTAGCTGTGTTTCTGGTCAAGTAGAGTACTTACAGGGACAGGAACATTAATCCATTTGCTGATGTGGCACCTAGGGCAGGAGCAGCTCCATATTTGGCCTATAAGTTTATTTCAGCATTTGCCTATTGTACCTTTCCTTTGGTAACAGCAGCAGCAGCAACTTCCCGATATTCTGAACCGCAGGTGCAGTAAAGGCCTTTCTTAAAATTTAATCCTCCAGCCCATAAGACAATTTTGTAAGTATCTAACTCCTTATGTTAAATCTATTTATTTTTAAGATAGGGTATTCCTGTTTCCTGTCTAAACCCCAGTTGAATCAAGAACCAAAAGGAGTGCAAGGTCTTTCTGGAAAATACAACTAACTATATGGAAAGATAGTAAATAATAGCTAAATGGAAATAAATACTCAATATTTTATCAACAATCAGTAAGATACATAAAAACATCCATTCAGTTGATAAAAAGTTAAAGTCTAAAAACACTAGGTAAAGCAACAGGCAAGTTTGTACTCTGGGTGAGAGTAAAACTTAGTACTATTTTAGAAAGTAAGTTAACATAACCTGGGCACCTGGCTCAGTCAGTTATGTGGCTCAGGTCATGACTCAGGATCATGAGATTGTACGCCCACTTGGGCTCTGGGCTCAGCTTGGAATCATCTTGAGGTTTTCCTCCGTCTGCATCTCCTCCTGCTCACTTTCTCTAAAATAAATAGTATCTTTTTTTTTTTTAAAGAATCTAACACAACCTATTAAAATTGCACATACTCTTTTGTGTCTGAGACACATGTCTCTGCAGTTCTGATGTTGCATATTTATCATAGAGAAAAATTGTACATGTGTGCCCTGGTAGACAAGTAATAAATGTCCAAAATGACTTGCCTATAATAGCCAAATATGTAAATAATGTAAAATACTATCAACAGTAAATGGAGTGAATAAATTGTGGCAGATTCACATCTTTTGTTCACAGCTAGTGGTTGTTTTTTTCCTACAACAGTAATCATTCAATCAAAACTTCAATAAGTGGGCTGAAATAATGAAAAAAAAAAAAAAGATTCACCATTAAGATACAACTTGTAGGGACACCTGGGTGGCTCAGTGGTTGAGCGTCTGCCTTTGGCTAAGGGCATGATCCTGGAGTCTCCAGATCAAGTCCCAATGGGGCTGCCTCGAGGAGCCTGTTTCTCCCTCTGCCTGTGTCTCTACCCCTCCCTCTGTGTCTCCCATGAATAAATAAATAAAATCTTCAAAAAAATTTCTTTGTTAATCATGAATAAATCACAATTCTAAGGAGTACAAAGTACACATACATGCCTGCTTCTGCCCTCAAACACAATCTGGCTGGAGACTAGACAAATATATAACTTATATAAAATAAACACATAAGTTTAATAAAACATATTACATAATTAACATAATTTACCATAATTGCTTTTGTTCCCTAAATATCTTGATGCAGTAACTGTAAAATAATGTTCTATCCTAACTTCCTTAAAAAGAGAAGTCTCCTCCCTGCTCCTTTAATCTTATCCATCCACTCCACTCCCATCCATCATACCCTTCAACTTACAAGTTGCATCTTTTTTTTTTTTTAATCTTGTGAGGCTCCCTCCTTGGCAGAGAGTCTGCTTCTCCCTCTCCCTCTGCCTCTCCCCTTCACTTGTGCTGTCTCTCAAATAAATAAATAAAACCTTAAAAAATAAAAAGAGGATAACATTTAAACCAACCTTTAGTTATGAAGAGAAAAATTAAAGAAAGTTCAAGCTGATGTAAAGTTGGAGAAATGGAAGGGGGTAAATTGCTAAAATATATAATAAAGAACATTGAGACATTTGATACACCTTCAACTATGGTAGTCAAGACAGGTAAAGTATAACTTACATAATTATCTTACTTGTTGGTAAAGTCGGTCTGATTTAATTCTAAATTTATGTTATCCTTGGTGTATTTATAGATAATACTTTCATAGTTAAATCATATTATTTCCACGATCAAGGTATATTAACCCTTTACCTTTGTTTTGTTGAGAGCTCAATGTTTACAGAACACATTGGCTACCAAGTCAATACATTAGGGCCTCCATTCTTCTGTAAAGACTATAACTACATAGGAGAAGAGATAAAGTTTGTAGCAGAATTTTGAATGAGGGAAAGGCATTTACTTTGGGTTGAATAAGACCTTTTCATTTAGCATAAATAACATTGTAAACTGGTGACAAAGTGCATGTAGGGAATCCTTTACGCAGACTATCCAACTAAACACAGAAATAGAGTAAATGTGAGGACTAGTTGAGAAATGTGCATTCTTGTAGTAATAAGAACATGCATATATCCATGACCTCTATTTTTCCAGCTGTATCTCCAGTGCGATTATAAAACAAATTTGTCTTTGGAATTCTAATGTTTCATTTCTCTTATTCCCTGAGGTAGCAAACTTTTCCATTTCCAAATATTCCAAACCCATTGTGAATTGTACATTGAATAATTTGATGTTACTCTGCAGTCTACATATTTGTCTCCCTTTTATATATTCGTCAGATCATTAAATAAACAGTTACCCTCTTAATCAGAGCCAAGTCTGGACTAGCCTATCTTGCTCGACTACAGCTAAGTCCTCAGTCTATTATACAATGGGCTAGAATAATAATTTTGGTTTTATAGAAGACATTCTTAGAAATGAAGCATTGTAAATATTTTTGACATCTATGTAGGAAAATGAGCTGCTTTTCTGTATCAGTAACTTTGATGAAATTGAATTAGTGCAATATTGCATTAGTCCTCTTTCCCACTATTATAAGATGTGAGTTCTTAATAAGATAATTTTGTACTGTATTAGATAAATTTAATATTCATGCATTATGAAGAAACATTGCTAATATGATAGAAAACTGCTAGGAGGAGCAAATGATTTCATTAAAACTTAAATAAAGCTCACTTTGCATTTTTCCCCTCCTTGAATACCTGTCTATACTAATCAGATGGTAGGAAAGGCAGATTGGGCCCTAGAGAGTAAATTGTACATAATCTATATTCTCGTCACAATCAGATGTCACCTTTCAAGCACAAAATCTTTCCACTGGATTGTAGCTGGAAATTTTTAGTACAGAAATATTTAGGATGTTTTAATTTAAAATGATCATGACTTGCTCTACTTTGTCCTGGCCTTGCTAATTTATGTCTGTCATAACTGCAGAAAGAAGACATTTGTGAGCAATACAATAACTCGCTGAATCTTCATAAGCTCTGAGTCAATAAAATGACACAAATTTCACATTCTTTTAATGCGACATCTGCTTCATCAGTTGAAAGAATTACACCCTTGCTTTGAAGGAGTCTTAATGACACAGACCAAATCTTAATGGATAAGTAACTAAGATGAACACACTCTTTTCTTCCATGCATAAAGAGAACACTGTTTTAATTGGAACTGAATCAGAGTGTATGCTGGATTTTGTAGATCTTCAAATATTTTATTTAATTTAGGTTTAATAAGATGTAAAAGTGAAAAAAATAAGGCAATTTTTTTTGAAAATTAAAATGAGTAAGTATATTAATTTGTTTCAGATTTTTTTTTTAGAAAATCAAAGATTAAATCACTTTTCTATCCACAATATCTCAAAGGTTATTTAGCTTGTGTGATTTAGCTACCCACAGTCAAAATGCAGAAAAAAAAAATCAAAATAAGCTTTAGTTACTGTGTTTCTTTTTTTTTAAGATTTTATTTATTTATTCATGAAAGACACACAGAGAGGCAGAGACATATGCAGAGGGAGAAGCAGGCTTCCTGCAGGGATCCCGATGTAGGACTGGAACTCAGGACCCCAGGATCACCACCTGAGCCCAAGGCAGAAGCTCATCCACTGAGCCACCCAGGTACTCCTAGTTACTGTGTTTCACACAGATAATAAAACAATAACACAACTGGGGGTACATCCAAATGACCAATTGGTTATTTGTCCTTTGGAATATAGAAAACTTTTAGTACAGAATAAATTAGAAAGTAGTAGACATGTGTTAATTCTGGGAACAGTGCCTAATAGACTTTGTGGAAAGTTATTTTTTTAATTTGTGTGTATATTTTGTAAAACCATCAATGCATAGTGTTTTTCCAAAATTTAAAGCTATTCAAGTTTATTTCTTAACTATAATTTTGTATAAACATAACCATAGGGCTGAGGTTACCAATCAATAAACAACAGAGAAAATGATAGACTAACTATGTTGCATTCACAATAGTTCTTACAATTTTTAGGCCCTTGGAAACGCATTGAAGATATGTTTTACTATTCTTTAAGGCTTAGCCTCTCAAAATTATTTACCTAAAAAAAAAAAAAAAAAAAAAGGAAAACAAAACAAGCACATAAGCACAACATAAGGCTTAGAGGTGACAAATATATATATATTTATATTATATATATATTATATATATAATGCTTATTAAGTACTGGTGTCAAATATTTACCAATTATACATATATATGATATATACAATATATTCACACTTGTTTGTATGTTGATGGCCAAACATGCAAGTGAAAAAAAAATCTGCTGATAATGGAAATCAAAAACAGCAACGACCACCACAACAAAAATTTCTGTTGTCATTTTATTGCTACTCTAAGTCTTGGACATTTCTTCATGCATTCCAGCCAAGGGAAAGTTTATCTCATTACATTGAAAACCCTAATTATATTTTTAAGAACTTCTCAAGTGGTATTTGAGCTTTTTAGATCTCAAATGTTATTATTCTAAAAGATTCTAGATTTAAGCAAATTAGGTATTATCTCTAACCTAAATATTTTCAAACACCAAGTTTTTCTCACACACAAAAACTTAACTCATCATTGATACATGATATCTGAGCTGCTTACTATTTACTCTTATTGCCTTTATGCTTCTAAACAAACTGACAGGTTATGTGAGCAAAGAATGAAAAAAAATATTTATTTTAAGCTCTAGAAGAACTTTCTAAACAAAATACAGGATCAATTTTATTTATCTGTTGTAATGTTTAGCTCAACAAAATAAAATTTGATTAGTTGTTAGGAGTACAAAATCAATACAAAAAAAGAAATGTATGTAGGTATAGAAGACAATACCATATCCAGGAATAAGTTTAACACATATATAAAATAGAAACATGGCAAACCATTAAATTGTTGTGAAGTCAAATTATAAATTTGATATGTGATAAATCAGACAGATGTGATAAGTTACTCAGCTGACAGTCACATAAAAGAGGTTGCTACACTTCCAGATCTGTTGTAATTTCATTGTTGGGATAAATTTCGAAATAAATTATATAGTTTGAAAAATAATGAGATTCAGGTCAAAAATCCAGTCTATCTCCCTATTT
This sequence comes from Canis lupus familiaris, assembly GCF_011100685.1. Classification (NCBI taxonomy): domain Eukaryota; kingdom Metazoa; phylum Chordata; class Mammalia; order Carnivora; family Canidae; genus Canis; species Canis lupus. Next base: position 20,888,467 of record NC_049243.1, read on the forward strand.
CTTAAAGAATAAATTTGATAGGCATGGTATTTAGGTAATCATTTTGTAATTTTTTTCAATCCAGCCTTTAAAACTTGCATATATTTTATGCATATATTGTTATTTTGATTATTTATTTATAGTAAGCTGCTCCAATTAGAGCAAATTGTAGCATCTGTGGTTTCATTTATGGTGCCTAAGGAAAGTGATTACTGTATTATGAGGCAGCCATACTCTAGAGTATAACAAAACATGAAATACGACTAGGCTGAGCAAGTTCTTATTTTCCAGCGATGTGGTTTTCTCTGAGGAGCCACATCTTGTAGTTACCAGATGTTCCACAATAACAGTAACTCTGGAGTTTCTTCGTTGTTATAACAAGACGATTTTACTACATAGGAAAAGATTGGCATTTTCTCTGCTGGAAGAAAATGAAATTGGCAATTTGAAAGGCAGTTTTAACTGAGCTGTGTGGTTTACATTGATTAATCTATCTCATTAGAATATTAGCCAGCCAATCAGAACATACTTCTATCCATTTTCTAATCTATACCATATGTCTAGGTCATAAAAAAGCATTTTCTTTAATTCTGGCTACTATGGAATCTGCATTAGAAAAGAAGCTGACCTTTTCTCTCAGCCACCAAAAGTTTGGAAAATTAGCTTTATTATTTTAGGAAAGGTTTTTGTTCTGATTTGAGGTGCTTAGCAAGCACAGGAATAAAGACAATTGTGGAAAATCATTTGATTTCTCTATCTTGCTTCTACGAACATCTCTTCTTTTCCTTGGTGGCAGCTGAAATGACAGAAATTGTTTATCAACATGTATGGCCCGTTTTAACATACACTCATCATACAAATGTAAATGCCTACCCCCTCCAAAACCATGGGTAAAGGAGACTATGAATCAATTCATCTGGAGAAATAGCATGTTGTGTTATTTACAGAATAGACAAATGTCAGAGACACAAAAAGGAATTCTCACATTTCATTCTTGTAAATATGGATGGTTTCTTTTAATGCCATTGTAGTGTGACAACATTAGGTGTCTTATTAATCTGGGACAAAATAGACTAAAAAAGGCCAGTAAAGATTTTTCTTAAAGATGTTCAGGGATTGTTATCCTACTGGAGAACACATGTCATGTCCCAGCTCTTTCATAAGGGACATTGGCCAAATCTATTTAAATCACAAAGACATGTACACATTGATTCATCAAGAGCTTCTGCAATAGATCTCAAAATAAAAGCACTATTACATAAGCTTGATTATAAATATGTTTGATACAGCATTTTTTCTTATTCACAAAAACTGAAAGTTTGTGCTCATCAACAGGGTTTTTTTCACCCCACGGAATATTGCACATTCTTTAAAATGAATAGGTTAGAATTATGCCATTTAAGTTAGAGAGGTTTTTCCAAGTTATTTTTTAAACAAGATTTAGACAAGTGAAAATAATATGATAAATATTTTTTAAAAGCAGTGATAGAGAGGCGCCTGGGCAGTTCAGTTGGTTAAGTGTGTGACTCTTCGGCAGCCCCGGTGGCGCAGTGGTTTAGTGCTGCCTGCAGCTCAGGGCGTGATCCTGGAGACCCGGGATCGAGTCCCACATCAGGCTCCCTGCATGGAGCCTGCTCCTCCCTCTGTCTGTGTCTCTCTGCCTCTCTCTCTAGCTGTGTCTCTATGAATGAATAAATAAAATCTTAAAAAAAAATCTTGAAAAAAAAAGTGTGTGACTCTTGATTTTGGCTCAATCCTGATTTTAGGGTTGTGAGATCCAGCACCCCTTGGAATCTGCACTGGGCATGGAGCCTGCTTAAGATTCTCTCTCTCTCTGCCCCTTCCTCCATCTCCCCCCCAAAATAATAATAAATTAAATAAATAAAAGCAGTGATACATAAGTGTATATATTGTAAAGGCACAAACAGAAATGTGAAAGGATATACTAGGTCATAGATGAAGGAGAATAGCAGGAAGAAACTAATGAAAACTAAATGTTTTAAAAAGACTACATAAATTTGGGGCACCTGGGTGATTGAGTCAATTAAGCATCAAATTCGACCTTGCCTCAGGTCTTGATCTCAGGGCTGAGAGTTCGAGCCACATGTTAGGCTCCATTCTCTCTCCCCAGCCTTCTGCCCCTCCCCGCCTCACGTGCACGCACGCACACACACACACACACTCTCTCTCTCTTTCAAGTAAATAAATAAAATCTTAAAAAAGCTGACTACATAAGTATTAAAAAAATCCACATATGATCATGTAATGCATTGGTTATGTCACAACTATAAATGTCAGAGCATATGCATGTAGAAATGAATTAAGTAAAATATTGAGTTCGAAAATAACTTAAAATTGAGTTCATTATTGACTCCTACCTAAAATTGTCTCTTTCAATTCACACCTTTCACAGAATCCAGATCTTCTCCTTTACAGTAACCATTACAATTTTTATGTTATTGTTATTTGTCCTTCTTCCTTACGGTATCCTCAGACTGAAAGGAGCAGTGACAATTTTGTCTAGTTCAGCACCTGGTGCAGCTTATAAATACTTGTTTCATGAATACTGTATGTATGAATGAAAGGAAATGTAGCTGTTATATATATTATGAATGGCAGATAAATAGTTAATAATATTAATGTATGTCATGAGGGAACTCAAAGTTTGGAGATCAAGAAAAAGAGAAGCTACTGAAAGTCTCCGAGGAAACTCAGAAGGATGTGGTGTAATAGAGTTTGGAAGGCAGAGACCCTCCAGACAGAGGGGGAAGCCACTTGTGATACTATTGTAAGGGAAGGTTGAGGAGGGGGAACAAAATGACCTATAAATTTGGCATCATGGACACAGCTGGTGACATGGATATATGCAGAAATAATATTCAGTATAATTAGCAACCAGACTAGCCATATTACCAGTTGATCAGAATAGACATTGTTCTAGTCCCGAACAGGGTCAAGAAGACCACGTCTTATGCCAAGTATTAACCCTTTAAGTGCTAGATCTGGAAGGGATCTGGTATCTTGAGAGAGGAGGTAGGACAGCCACATGGTGAGAAGGAACTCAAAAGCTCAGGGTGGCAAAAATGCACCAGAATGGGAGTTGCTTTGTGGCTTAGCAAATGGTAAGGGTGTAGTGTGCACAGCAGCTGAATAACAATCTGAAATGAAGCAAACACAGCAGAATGAAGGAGGCAGAGGCCACACTGAAGTCAGTTATAGAGTGAACGTGGGACTCCCTGTTTGACATTGCAGCTGCCTAGATGACATAAAGATTGATAATGAAATGAACAACATGTAACTATCTGCAGATGAAGAAATAGAACATTACTGGTAGTTTCGAAACTATCTGCTTGGCTACAAATATCTCACATTCCTTCCCTTTTCCACTGCCCTTTATTGAATTTTGTTTCTTTTTCTTTTTTATTCGTTTATTTATTTTTTTAAAGATTTTATTTATTTATTCATGAGAGACAGAGAGAGAGAGTGAGAGAGAGAGGTAGAGACACAGGCTCCATGCAGGGAGCCCGATGTGAGACTCGATCCCGGGTTTCCAGGATCATGTCCCTGGGCCAAAGGCCTGCACTAAACCTCTGAGCCACCCAGGCTACCCTTCCTTTTTATTTTTTTAAAGACTTTCTTATTTTGTTCAGATAGTTGAATAAAAGTTGTTTTTTTTTTTTTTTTAATCTTTTTCCTGGGGGTGGAAGGAGTAGGGATTTTTGAACTTAATACAAATAGAATCATAATATATCATTGTTTTTTTAATATATTAAACGTTAACTAATTCTTCCTTTCTCAGGAGGGTTCTGGATTTCTTGCTCTGTAACAAAGTAGACAATGCATTTTCAGTGAAACAATATCATTTTCAAGGGGGTGAAAATTAGTTCTTGGGGTAGGAAAAAATTTACCATTATGATTTAAACACACTGTATCTGTAGTATTAGAATTCTGTATTGGAGGGAGATTGAGGTAGAAGAGGTGTAAAAAAGGTTTTTTGGGTGGGCAATAATGAAAACAAGGTCTAAAAACTCAAGTAGATGTGTAAGAATGGGTAAATCAAGAAAGAAAACCAAACACTTTCTTTATATAAAAACAAAAGGAAGGGAGGGAGGGAGGGAAAGAGAGAGAAAGAAGGAAAGAAGAAAGAAAGAAAGAAAGAAAAGAAGAAAGAAAGAAAGAAAGAAAGAAAGAAAGAAGAAGAAAGAAAAAAGAAAGAGAAGAAAGAAAAAAAAGAAAGAAGACCATCACCTCTCCCTCCCCCTCCACTCCATCATCACGAATCCATCCTGACCATCCCTCAACATACCCCAGCACATACCTCCCGACTCAAGCCCCCCCCCCTCACATAAGAAAGAAAGGAAGGAAAAACAGGAATGACAGCCCTCCCACAGGCCCAGAACCCTGCCAGTTTGGATCCAGTGAGGTGAGCAGCCTCAAGACATCCACTGCTGAGAAAAATGCCATCTGTTGCTGAGAAAAATAAACGCAAATGATTTCTTGATGGCAAAACGTATTGCAAGAAAGGAGGTGGGAAAAATTAATGTCTATGGGAAAATGTGCACGTGAACATATGATGACAAAGTAAGACAGGCTGAAGCATATGGGGAGTTGAGGAATGACAGCACCCAGAAAATTTCTTGGAAGAAAACACAACACAACACAACACAACACAACACAACTCAGTGATGCTATCCAGACAAAAAGTCATAATCAAAATAAAGAATTGCTTAATATGCCAGCACTGGTAAAAAAAAAAAATTGTGATCTTTGTATTTATTTAAATATACAACTGATGGCTAAACGGGATTAATAAGGGGAAGCCCCAGAAAGTGTATGTTGTTAAGCTTAAAAAGATACACAGATACATTTTTTTAACAAATATCCAATGTTGGAAAAAGTGAGACAGCAAGAGGCATATCTTTACTATTTACTAAATTTTCAATTAAGAAGGGACCTGATATGATTTTGAAAAGAAAACAAATCACATATTTTCAGTAAAAAAGTCAAATTTCCCTTATCTCTCTCCATATGACAAGTTGTGGTGAAGGTTGGAAATCAAGATTCAGTATGATCTCTTGCCTTGACATCTGCAACCTGGAGAGCCTTGAATGGCAGAGCACATGCTCCCCTCTCCCACTGAACTCTCGTGGATAAGGACCTCCAGCCAAATAACCCTTCTCATGAAGGGCATCAGGCATGACACCTGCTGACTGCTGAATAGCAGGCTTTGGTTTCCAGCCAGACTGCTGAATTATTCAAAGGCACGGCATCTTCCTGTGGGAACCAGAAATCACCTCACTCTTGTTCCTGTGCTCCCACAGCTCCTGCTTGTTCACTCTGTTCCAGAGTTCATGGTAGACAGTGTCCTCCACCCTGGGCTGTGAGAATGGGTGGACTGCTGTCAATCTCCTCTGACCAGAGCTGGGTGTCATATGTTTGGCCATCCCCTAATTCTAGGACAGGAATCTCTCCTTCATCAACAGAGTGAAAGGGAAGTAATCAAAACATCGAGCTCCAGCCAGTCAGATTGTTCTGTTCATTTTATACAGTTGAGACAAAAAAACAAAAGCAACCCCCCCCAACACCTGTTTTCTTTATTTGCAAGACTTAAGGCATATGTCATAGAACTTTTTCCATAAAAATTTGGGATATTGATTAATTTCTCTATGAGAAAAAAATTTATTCTCTTTGCATTTAAGAATTGAATGTGAATAGGTGAGTAACTAAAAATATGATCTCATAATAACCATAAAGGACTTTTAAAACTTTGAGTTTTTAAGGTATCAAGAGGTTGTTTATTTTTGTTGTATATTCAAATCAGATTTAAATACAAGTAATCACCAGATAAATAACTGTAAACCATCATCTTGGCCGTTTACCCGTATAAATGGAATCTATGTACAAAATATTTATTGCCATAGCCTATATTTTTAAATTACCATAAAGTTCTATATTATCTCAAAATCTTGAATGTATAGTTTTGATTTGAAATAAAAAGAAAAGAAATGCTGTGTTAATAACCATAATCATATATTTTCCATTTTGTTTAAAAAGAATAACTATCTCATTTCACCCTTTAGAGAGAGTAAGGAGGACAAGAGAGGGGAGAGAAAGGGAGGGGACAGGAAACAAGATTCTGGGAGTTGGGGGAACAGAGCAAAGATTCCACCTATTGCAATTTTAGGCATATATTTCAAAATAAAAAATAATGGAAAAAATCACTGTGATTTATTTCTAATAATAAGACTTTCTTTTAGTGAGAGTCGTTAGAAAATATGCTTCCAATCCTAAGTAAGGGCATTTTACAAAGACTACGGAATTGATTTACTATTTCCCATTGATCTTCCTGTCAGTCAATCCTTGCCCTAAACACAGAAGAAACAGGCCTTATGAGACAGGCCAGTGGCAACTAAATTGATAATTAAAGTGTGGTTGTACACGTATGACCTGAAAATGTAAGCAGAGTCACCAGGGGAACAATAGAGGCTGATTGATATGGTTTACATTAGCATGCAATTTGAAAGTAAGAGGTTTGAATTAGGGCATGCCCACAAGGATATGAGTAGACAGATGTTAAAAAGGAGACACAAATCTCACAGAGCCCAAGGATGCAAGAATTCAGATGAAGGACAAATTCATGATATTGATATAGAAACCACATTTTCCAAGAAGAAATAAAATGCTGTGGAAATCTAATCTGAACATAGCAGACAACTGGCATTATACTTAGCATCCAAAGCCACAGAACTCCCTTCACTACAATCAGCTAGTGAGTTGAGATTTGTCAGAGCATTTCATTCCTGGGATATTTCCATACATTCGCCATTGAATTTATGAGAAAACAGGCACTTGTTCTGCCTGTATGGTCAGAGTGATGTTCTAGTCATGTAATATATTAAGTTGGGACACCCCAACATGCATTACACCTAAGATAAAACTTGAAAACTGTTAGGAGAGAAGACACCTCTAATCATAAAAAACATTCCATTAATTTGTATTTAGGCAGTCACACAAAAAAAAAGATGTAATTTTATTTACTCATCTTTTACCACAGTTAAGGAAATGACATTTCTTTGATGTCCACTTTATAGTTAAATTTAACATTTTTGCCTGAAAAATCCCAAAAAACTTTGTAATTCAAGTGTATGTAAATTACTGAAAATCTCTTTCCATGCTAACAAAGAAAGGAAAACCAAAAATGCCAACATTAGGAATAAAACAAAAGGCATCGCATCACTACTGCTTCCCCGGATATTAATAGTATAGAAATATGTTGTGAGCGACTTTTTATCCACGTAGAACAGAGGGACCAATTCCTTGAAAGTGACACACTAACAGAACGAACCCAAGAATAATTAAATAATCTGAATTGTTCATGTTCCTTACAGAAATTACATGTGTAGTTCAAAAGCTTTCTGAAAAAGAAAACTTGGAGCCAAGATTCTTTTACTAGTAGATTTTACCAAATAGTTAAGGAAGAAAAGATCGCACTTCTGTAGAAACACTTCCAGAAAATAGAAGAGGAAATATTTCCTAACTCATGCTATGAGGTCAGTGTATCCTAATACCAAACCTAAACACACACACACACACACACACACACGTTGATCCATTCACAAACCACTGGCAGAAGTGCTGATGCAATCTTGATAAATGGCCTAAGTGTCTGGTCTACTTGTCCATACTGCTGGCATGCAATACTTGCTGCTCATGCCTGATCCTGATATATCACTTCTATTTTCCTATTGAGTGCTGCTGGGCTAGTCCAATTTTATGACTCTACGGTCTAAGACAGCCCTGTTCATCATAGGCAGTTTGGGATGCATGAATATTTGATGTCCTCCAGTCAAGTTCACCCTCTCTACCAGAACCCAATATCAGGCCAACTAGTGTTTTTAAGAGGTGCTTAGCTCTACTCAAATAGCAATGCCTAGCTCTGTAAGCCTAAGGTTTTGCACCGTGATTTTTCTATTGGGGCTTGCCATACATTTTACAAGTTACCTTACCATTCATACTAGAAGGTTATATCCTAACCTTCTAGGTGCTTTATACTTTAAGTCACCTAACCTTAAACTGTGCCAGGTTATAGAGCTCAAGTAGACTGGTTGCTTGTATCACAACACAGTCTTCCTCCAGCACGCTTTGCTGGAATAGGTGGAACTCAGCTGGCAGTTTTGCTTGTCACTTTGTAGAGAGGTCAGAACAGTTTCCCTGTGTGTGGAGTACACTAGCTTTAGAAATCAAAGAGGATGCCCAGGTTTGTGCTCAATTCTTACTGATTGAAGGAAATTATTTTTATTCAAATAAAAATATTTTAAAAATGATAATTTGACTTTTTTGATGTATATTTCTATAAATTTTAATATTTGTGCAATAGACCTCAAAGTCAGGATACATAAAAGTTCCATTGATCAATCAAAATTCCTTCATGCTGTATTTCTTTACAACACACTTCCCTGATCCATAATCTCTAGCAACCACTGATCTATTTTCCATCGCCATAGTTTTATCTTTTTGAGGTGTCCTATAAATGGAATCATACAGTATATAACGTTTTGAAATTGCTTTCCTTAACTCAGGAAAATGCCTTTGCGATTACCCAAGTTGTTGCATAGTTTATTTTATTAAATGCCAAGAAAATTTCTCTTGTGTGTTGTTTAAAGTTTCCTGGACCAATTCCAACACAGTAGTCAGGGAGTGGGGGATCCATCCATACACACACAAAACAATTCTTAAACACCAGCATGGTGTCCAAGAATTCAACCCAATTTGGCCACTATCTACCCAGAGATAGTATCAGATTCCATAGGTCAAAATTTAAGTCCTACAAGACTGTCCCCCCATTCTCCACTTCAGACATTGATTACACACTCCCGACTCTTTCCAGTGCTTATGATTGACTGGCTACGGATTGGAGTTTCCACCAACCTCTTCCTTAGATTTAATTAATTTACTAGAGCAGCTCATAGAACTCAGGATAACATTTACATTTACCAGTGTATTAAAGATATGATAAAGATGATGGCTCAACAGCCAATGAGGAGATACACAGGGCAAGGTATGGAGGAAAGCCTTGGAGCTACTTAGCCTTCTCCAAGTGTATCAATCTTCCTAATCTCCACATGTTTACCAACCTGGAAGCTCTCCGAACCCCGTCCTTTTGCATTTTTATGGGGAGTTTATTATGTAGGTATGATTCACTAAGTTGTTGGCCATTGGCTGATTGAATTGAACTTCCAGACCTACTCTTCTCCCTAGAGATCAGAAGGTAGAACTGAAAGTTCCAATCTTCTAAATACATGTTTGGTCTTGAAAATCAGCCTCTGCCTTTGTGGGGGGTGTTCAAAGCCACCTCCTTTAATAAACAAAAGACTCCTTTATGGCCCTTATCATAGGAAATTTCAAGGGTTTTAGAAACTGTGAGACAAGAACCATGGACAAAGACAAATACATATGAAAAAATACATTTTGGTCATCTGAATGACCAAATATAGATTTCTTATAAACCATAATATTGCCTGTGGATATATCAGTTTGCTTATCCATTCACCAATGAAGGACATTTGGGCAACTTCCAGTGTATTTTATTATAGTTATGAAAGAGTTGCTCTAAATATTTGTGTATAGGTCTTTATATAAATATGTATTTCCATTTCTCTAGAGTGAATACCTAGCAGTGAGAGTTCCTATGTCACACAGTAAGCATATTTATCTTTATAAGAAACTTTAACCATTTTTCAAGGTGGTTGCACCAATTTTTCATTCTCACCAACAATGTGTAATATTCCTAATTCTATAACCTCACCAACAGTGAGTGCCTGGCATGGCCTAAACCACTAAACTCTAAATACTTCACTGATGTGACATTATCCTAAATCTTTTCGTTTTTATTTCTTATTCTATAGAGCACATGTTTTTTAACAAGGCTTCCAAGGCTACTTTTCACTTTCACTTATTGCCTAATTAACATGGTGCCATCAGTACATCCAGATGGTTTACATCCCTTTGGATGATGATTTGCAGAGGATAGGGCAATAACATAGCCCTTGGGCATGACTATCAACAAATCCTATTGTCTGTCTTTTGTTAATGAAAACTGCTCTTATCCTTCTGCATGGAATATCAGAGAACAAGTTTGTTTGATTAATGGTCTCTTACCTGCACCTGCAGCCATGTTATTCTTTTGTAGAAAAGATAATATATTTATCACTGCAACTGCAATTAGAATTACTACTTGGTTGATTTTCCTGAAATCCACTGTTTTCTTCTAGTATCCATTTTGTTTTTCTGGGGGGACAGACAATGATTAAATTAAATGAGGTCCTGATTGGGAACATGGACCCTGCATCCAATTGGTATTCAAAGATGGCAATAATTACTGTCATATATATATATATACTATATATACACACACACACACACACACCATCCTAGGATTCAAATATATATATATATATATATATATATATATATATATATATATATTTGAATATATATATTGAACTGAATATATATATATATTTGAATATTCTGACCAGAGTGAGAGAATTGTCATAGACTTCCACGTTGCCTTCCCTATTGCAAAAATCCTTACACCATTGACCAAGTGATCAATGTAGGAAGTCAGCCAACTCCCAACTATTTCCATTATGTTTATACATTTGGCAACCAGGGAAATGAATAATGGATAGGTCTGTGGACCCAGAGAATCTACTGTGAGCTGTACCTCAGCCAAGTTCTGCCTTTTCTATAACAAGTATATTTAATAATCTATATAAAATTAGAATAGTGAAGGCAACATAGTAGGTGCTTAATACATGTGTATTATTTCAGTGACATTGTTACAAGGTATTCTATGCACATCTTCGATTCTTATTGAAGAGTTAAAATGACAGCTTGAAAAAAAGGTTGACTTCAAATGTGTATAAAATCACTTGCCGTTGTGTGATTTAAATTAGCCAATAAATGCTTCCAATTGTAGTCTTCCATTTGGTTTTATTTTTTTAATATTTATTTATTTATTTGAGAGACAGAGAGACAGCACGAGTGAGTGAAGGGAGGGGCAAAGGGAGAGAATCTTCAAACACTACCAGCTGAGCACAGAGCCATTGTGAGACTTTATCTCACTACACATGAGATCACAACCTGTGAACCTCAGAAACCAAGAGTCCGACGTTTAACTGAATGAGCCCCCAGCCACCCCCCATTTACTTGTAGTAATTGTTGCTATTTTATGCCCAAATTTTATGTCCATTTTTTTTTACTCTCTGTGTTTTCTGTCTAGTTTTGCTTTATACTCTTTACTTTCATTTTAAGCGTATTTCAAAATCATGAGTAATCAAAATTTAAAGGATGTCACTTGCTAGTGGTGTAATTATGAGAATACACAGATGGCTTGTTAAGAGAGGAGGAAAAAAAAAAAAAGCCTGAGCAAAGCTGCAAATGCTAACTTTCAACCTGGGAATCTTACTCTCTGTAGCATAAGTTCACTGCCAGCAAGTTACATGTATAGAAACCACACTGACAGCTCTAAATGAGAATCTGGATTTTAATAAGAGACCAATATCCAAAATGCATTGATTCTCAAGTACAATTATCTATCGCTTCTCTACTAATTTTGAAGTTTTCATTTTCCTTTGAAGTATGTTTAATAGAAATCAGTGTAGTAAACAGCAAACCCCAAACTAAGTAGTCCTGACTTTAGCAGATGTTCTTTAGAAATTTGGGGGGAAAATATGGCACAAAAATATTTTATCCTTAATTCTGAAATAAGGGTGACAGTGACTGTGGACCCATTGTCATAGTATTTAATATACATAATTCTTCAAAAGGCTTTAATCTTACTTCAGAAACTGCTCATTGTCTGAATAGGAAGGCATGAGACTAAAGTTCCATGTTTTGTTTTTTTTTTCACTTTCTATCAAATTTGATCAAGTATATACAAACAAAGTCAGTCAATTTGGCTCTCATTTGCCTCATTTTCCGCTAACACAATCACACCCCCAAACAACAAATGACTGTCACAGGGGTAAATGTTATTTTAAAAAATAAATATTACTCTTGAAAATTTAAGGCACTGTCTTCTTCTTTTTGTCTCTGGAGTCTTTTAAAATTAAATAGAAAGAAGAAAGGAGATGCATTTTCAAGTGATATATAAGGCAAGAAGTTCTGATGTATTTGGGAGTAAGGAAATGAACATAAAGAATATGACTATAGAGCATTATATTTTATCGGTTTGTAAATGATAAAATACTTTCATAAAATGCTTTAATTATTTTTACTTATGTATCCTCCGAGTGGATATTTCATTTTGTGTGTTCATTTTCATGATAATCTGAATACATCCTAGTCATCTATGTGATCCTTCAGATGACTGCATCATAGCTGGGGACTGCCATGAAATTTCATCACCAAAGTTTACATTTCTATTTATCATGGCTTGGCTTATACTACATTAATTTTTTAGATTATTAGAAAGAAAATAAAATTGTTCTAAACAAGTTACCCAGAAATAACCTAAGAATACTTCATCCATGCCTTTGCTCATGACATCTCAAGTGAGATGATCTGATCATGCAAATATATATCAATTAGAAAACTGAGGTTTCAAGGCAGATTCAAGAAAGTTTTTGTTTTGTTTTTCTTTCTGCTTACTTGGCCACAACTTCTGCTGGCTGCCATTAGGTGTTTGTGATACTTTATCAGAGTAAGATCAACCAAATCCTCAACAAATTTTCGACTTTCTCAGAAAAAAAAAAAAAAAAAAAGATGCTCTTCTCAACATTCTTCTCTCTCTAGATATTTTTTGAACATTGAGAAAAATGTAAAGTATTTCAAACCCAGCAAAGTAAGGATTAAAGAAGAATGGTTATCTTCTGTGTTTTCACATGCTGTTGGAAATATCCATGAAGATTGAGAAAGAAAAAAAAAAATACTTGTCTCAGGCTTCTTGAAAGGCCAACCAAATTTTCTTTGATAAGTCAAATGACTTTCAATTGAATGATTTCAATATAAAAAGCGTGTTCTGTTCTGTTTTGTTTTGTTTTGTTTTGTTTAGAGGTGAGGGAAGGGAATGAGCAAAGGAAGAGAGAGAGAATCATAAGCAGGTTCCTCATCCAATGCAGAGCCCGACTTAGGGCTTGTTCTCAAAAACCTGAGATTGTGACCTAAGCCAAAATCTAGAGTTGGATGTTTAACCTACTGAATCACCCTGGTGCCCCAAAAGTCATTTTTTTTAAATAAAAAAATCCATTTAAAAACATATAAATCCTTTTGAAAGTAAATTTTTTGATCTTGATTAGCTGTGATCACTTAGAAAAACAACCATCTATCGATAATAGTACACAAAGAATTAAAATTTTTAAAAAAGAAAAAAAAAACAAAGAATTGAAATTTGCCAACTTCATGAGTAAATCCAATACATATATTTGAAGAGTTTTAATGATCTTTATAAATGATACTTTTAGAAACCCCATACACATTCTTTAATTGAAAATATATCAATTTTAATAAATGTAAATAATCCTTATTTTTATAAGTGCTATTTGCAATGTAGTTCTCCCTTATGTTTTAGTTCACATGGAACTTTTAAACACTTCATTTTTTATTAAATTATCACTGTAATTTTTCCCAGATCCTCTCTAGCATTTCTCACTTCTTTCTGTGCTTTCTAACTTTGTTTAGCCATGATGCTATGAATGTCTCAACATTTTCTCTAGCTTTGTTACTATTCTTCACCTTTCTTTATGCTAAAATCACACATCCTTTCCAATTGTTCTATTTCATATGATACCTTTCCACTTTCTTCCATTGTCCTCCAGCATACTTTTCTTTGCAATTATTCATTTGCTTTGCCAGCTACTATCTCCAAGAAAAGATTTAGGTTGTGGTGTCCTACATTTTTAGAAAGCTTTTTCCAATCATTGGTTCTTCTGATAATTAGTACAAAAAAACTTACTAGCAACTTTCTTTGCTTTTTAAAGTCCTGATAATGAATTATTTATGCAGCATATGTAGGATGATTTTTGGTATCCATCTCATTCTTTTATGAAGCACAGCTGCTATTCAGATAATATATTAAATACTTCATTCAAAATTACCACATAATTAAAAGGTGAAATGGAATCTAGAGGAGAAAAATATTTTTTTCCCAATAATATAGCATGATCTAGTAGAAATAGAAAAGGGAAAAATCACAGGTGTAACAAAACTAGCTTCGTATTTTCCAAAGCACATTACTATTCCTCATTTAGGAAGAGTTGTTGCTTAAACTAATTCTGTCTCTGAATAAAAACTATTATACATTTATATCTGGCAGATATACTCTACATTATGTTACATATATATTTATTTCTGTTATATCTGATGTTATACCTATATGTGTTTCCTCTGCAAGATGGAAAGTCAGGTTCTAAATTCCATAGGAACATTCCTGAAAAGAGCATCTGTTCAGTCAGGTTCTAAATTCCATAGGAACATTCCTGAAAAGAGCATCTGTTCAGAAGAATTACAATGACAACTAAGGACTGAAGAACATAAATAGAGGACAGAAAAAAGGGTACAAGTATTCTACCCCCACTACCACAGTCACCCTGTGCACACACATGCACTGCTACTACTGCTACTACTACTAACAAAAACTAATTAAATACACAAAATTTAAGAAACAGCCTAGCCATAATCATCTCAGTACTTAGCAAGTAGACACTAACATAACGATTAGCAATTGAGTTTTAATCAAATATTTTGTAGGTATATATATGCTAGGATAGTCAGGATAAAATATCTAAAAGAACAGGAGATAAAAATAAAATAAGAGAGAGAGAAAGAGAGAGAATACAGATTAATTTCTTGCAAGGCTCATGTTTCATGCTTAGACGTTTTATTTGACTTTATATCACTCAGTTCCTCATTCTAGAAATCGATTAAAGGTAGTATTATCATATTATACATCCTTAATTTTATATAACTATATATGACAGTGGCATACATTTTAAAAAATAGTCTTATACATACATTTAAAGGAACCATTAATATTAAAACAATAAACTGATAGTGTCTGACAGATTGAACACAAGGATATAGAAACAATTGAAAGCAGTTGTTTAGATAGAATATGAATTTTCTAATCAAAACAATGTTGTTTTCAGCTATGAGTCACTTAGTGAATTTACATTGAGCATATGACATAAATTAATATTTACTATTTTCATCTTTATTTTATTTATTTATTTTTCCAAATGACAAAAATTTATTCTCTCACAGTTATGGATGTTGGAAAACATCTTTAAAATGGTGATTAAAAAGTAGCGCCTGACTCATACTGCCATTATGAACATGATGCTTTTGTCATAAAAAGTAAACGTATTTAGCCTTGGTGACTAGGACCTGATAAGAACTGAAAAAAGACAAAACTATTTTATTATTAATAATGGCTCTAGGACCTTCTCTAAACTGTCAGTCAAAAATCCAACCATGATACAAAATTGGAATAAAGCACTTTGAGTTCTTTCAAAGAAAAAAAGGTTTTAAAGATGAGGCACATTACATGGTAAGGTCTTTCACCTCAGGGCAGTACCTTTGTCTTTTCCATCAGCTGGTTGAAGCTAACACAATGCTTAACATGCAGTAAGTACTGTCATTTCTTGGAGGATGAATGAGCTCTTTCATATGAAAGGCAACCCAAGTTACAAAGAATTAGACTTAATAGGATATGCTTTGAATAGTAGCTTATCTGGAACAAAACAATACAATAAAACAATGCATATTTTAAAAGGTAGGACATTTTATTGAAAACTCTGAATTAACAGAGAAGTGAACTAATGTTAATGGAAAAATATGCAGTTCAACTCACATTTTGCCCTCTGTTAAAAAATATAAGACTGAAAACAATGTTTTCTCTAAGTTTTTCAATTGTGGATGGAAAATCTTGGCAAACTGACTAGCAAACTTGGTAAAATGAGCAAAGTATGCTTTTTTATTCAACTATAACTTAAAACCTGACACATATTGATAGATATTCATAGCTCTAAATATATTACAGAGTCATTAGAAATAAATAAGCTCTTCAAACAAGTGATTATTATCTATGTTTGCTTTATACAACTAGAGCAAAATTTCAATTTTTCTTATCCTGTTTTATTTAATTTTTAGTATTCCAGCTCTGGCGGAAGAGAAGATGGACATTCTAGCTCAGGTGGAAAGAGACAGAAGAAAGATTTTGTTCTTCCTCCCCTTCTGCCTTTTTTTTCAGCCTCCAGTGGACTGGAGATGCTTATATTGGTAAAGAAAGACCTTCTTCACTCAGTCTACTAGTACAAATGCTTATCTTTTTCACAAACGTTTTCACAGACACACCCAGAAGTAATGTTTTACTGGCTACTCTTTTTTTTTAAGACTTTATTTATTTACTCATGAAAGACACACAGAGAGTGGAAGAGACATAGGCAGAGGGAGAAGCAGGCTCCCTACAAGTAGCCCAATACGGGACTTGATCCTGGACTTCGAGATCACACCTCATGCCAAAAGCAGACACTCAACCGCTGAGCCACCCAGGAGTCCCAATTTGGACATCCCTTAATCCAGTCAAGTTAACACATAAAATTAAGCATACAAGGTAAGTATCATCATTTTCTTACTATTACCCCTTTGCAATCCAAACATTCATTCACAGATGAACTACTTTTGTGGACCAATCAATGTGAGGCCCAGGGGAAGAAAAAGAGTATTAGGCTGCAGAAAGTAGGTTCATTTTTGTCCAAATATCTGGATATTGTATTATGGTGACAAATACTAGACATGATTTTATGTCAGCCAACATGGAGACCTTTCACCATCACCTATCTATCCTTACAGATACATCCTTTTACTTGCTCTTGGCTAATATTTCTGAAAACTTTTAAAGGTTTATTTTCTAAATTAGAAAAGAGGATTAAAGTGAAAATTTCTATCCTTAACATGTTGAAGTTACTTTTGTTTTTTAAAACGTAAATTATATCTGATTGAAAATTTTTACATAACAGCTTTATTGAAATATTCACAATCACACTACATACATTTCAAGTGAAGAGCCTATTATTTTATTAGGTCTGCTATCTTCAGGTTTTGTTTGCTCCTCTTTTTTTGTTGGTATAAGGTTAAGACACCGATTTGGTATTTGAGAGACAAAAACATCATCTGCTTGGATTGAGAGTCAGAGATTGTATAAAATTAAGAGAGAACTTTGGATCCCTGGAATCCTACTAGCAAGAAGGACTCTGAGAGATCTATCAGTTCTGTCCTTGGCTAATCCCATTCCCTGGCTTCAATTCTTGAGATCAACCAAGAAAGAATTCAGAACCAAACTCTTAAGCAAGCAAGCAAGGAAGCATGTATAGCTGGTAAAGCAAAAGTACACTCTGGAGGTTGGAGAGTGGGCAGGCCTAGAGGTGACGATGACATGGGGGCCTGGGTCATCTTTTCTTTTTATGTTTGAATAGGTTATGGGTTATAGTCGGGGTATAGTCTCTGACTAAGGTTGCCTCCAATCATTTTAGGGACTCTTCCTACTGGTTGGTAAAGGAAGTTTTCGGCCCTATACAGTGCTTTTTGGAATGGTCATGGCAGCCATCCTCCACCATGGGGGTCAGAACTTCGAAGTATAGATTACTGTAGGGCCACAGTCATAAGAGAGAGTGCATGCATATTCCCCACATTGTCTCCCAGCTGTTTGAAACTTCTTAACAGTCACAAAAACCATGTTCCCTGCTCACATCTAGTTAACTGCCTAGTCTATCAGTTGCAGATGTGTGTTATGTTTCATGAAAATAAGAAAAGAAAAAAGGAAACATGACTAAGAGGATGTTACCCAGAACCTTGAGGGCTGAATTGAAATTCATAAAAAATTATTCCCTGGCCTGAAACCTACTCTAAGAGCTGCCTATATTTGTCTGATTGGATGTTACAATTTCTATGAACTAGTTTCTCCCTTTGTCTTCCCAATGTTTCTTTCTCTCTTTTTCTTTCTTTCTTTCTTTCTTTCTTTCTTTCTTTCTTTCTTTCTTTCTTTCTTTCTTTCTTTCTTCTTTTCTTCTTTCTTTTTTTTTTACTAGAATACCTGTAGTGACCACCTTATGACTATCCCAGTATTATATATGTTGGGTGTTTTGGTGGAGGAAATGGAGGCAGGTTGCTTATCTCTTTTACTTTCTCAGATCTATAGATTTGGAGAAGTTGGACTTGAGGGGCTGTACTTAAGCAACTACATTTGGATTGCCTTATTTATACCTAGTCTTGATTTAGATGCTGTGCTTATGGACTTTGAATTAATGCTATAAGGATGAGACTCCAGGTAATTTGGAGGAGATAGAGTACATTTTACATAGTAGAAATAAATGACTCATTGGAGACCTAATGGAAGACTCTGGTAGGCAGGCTCTAGGATGACCTCCAAAGAACTCTCTCTCTTCATTCATGCTCTGATGTAATTTCCTTCACTAAATGTGGGCTGTAAGTTTGTACTTGCTTCTAATAAACAAAATATGGCAGAAGTAATGGGATGTCATATCTGGCATCAGGTTTTTAAAAGAAACTTCCATCTTGGGAATCCTTTTTTGTTTCTCTCCTGCTCTCACTTTAGTTGTCTCTATCTCTTACTCTGCTTTGGAGAAAGAAAGGTTGTCACAGTGTCTGTATTCCCGTGGAACTGACCACATGGCAAGAACCTGTTGTCTTAAGCCAACAGCCATGTGAGTGTGCTTAGAAGCAGCTCCTCCTCCATATGAGCCTAAAATCAATGCAGTCTCGATAACATCTTGATTGCAGTTTTGTGAAATACCCTTAGTTAAATTCATTCAACTACATTGTTCCCAAATTGTTGCCCTACAGAAACAGTAAGATAATAGGTGGTCTGTGCTTGCAGCTGCTAAGTTTTGGGCTAATTTGTTACACAGCAATGAATTATGAATACATTGGGTTATGAAATGTCTTACTAAACCTCAGCTCTGGCTTCTGTAAATTATTTTAAATAACAAAAGAGAGAGAAAATGGCATGTTATGGCTCCCGGAAATTATGGTTCTCTTTAACTGTAATGCATTGCTTTTGCTAAAACATAGAAAGTGGGTATATTCATTCATTACCCATGACACATATACTAAAGCAATATTTTTATTTGTAAATACTGCAACAAGTTTTAAACATATTATCTAAGAATCTGTTCAGTGTTGATAAAGCTGGTCTTCAGTTGTCCCAGAGGGGATTTTAGAAAAGAATAAGATTCAAACACAAATAAATTACTTAGTAATAATATATATTACTTAATTTTATGTGTATATATATATGTATACAATATATCAACATATATACTTTATGAGACCAAAATAATAAGATAATCAAATCCTCAGCCTAAATTCATTGGTCATTTGAGAGACTGAATTTCATTGTTCTGTCTCGAAATTTAGAATACTATTTTTTCACTGTGAAGTTACACATAAAAAATGGATCAATTATACCAATGATATTTTAAAATCATTGTAGCCTTGGCTACAAAATAAAATGCACCCCCAAATCTGATTAAATTAATATAAAAGTTTAATTGACATTTCTTATGTTATTTTTTTAATATGAAACACTTCTTGGATTTGTGTGTCATCCTTGTTCAAGGCCCTTACAAATCTTCTCTGTCTAGTTCCAGTGTTAGTGTATGTGCTGTTATAACAAGATGTTAATTTTTGTTCCAACAGAATCTTTATTCCTAAAGGAATTAATAAAGAATATAATAAAAATATACTATCACTAATTTGAAATTGAATTATTTGCTACTTTGGTTTTATAGCTACAGTGCTAAATGGGAATATTAGTAATGTATGTATTATTTGCCTATTTACTATTTTATAATTTGTTTTTCCACTCTTCTTATTTTTTTTGTGCCTGGAACTTAGAAGATAGATATGTGTATATCTTTTTTTTTTTTTTTTTTTGGTCCCAGAATGTGTTCTTAAATTATTGTCTCTTATTATAATACTCTGCTTCTTATTGATTTAATATTTTTTACTGGGCAAGTTGGCTATATCAATAAATCTTTAGACTCAGTTATAACATTAATAGAAAGATATAAGTATAAATACAGTTAGTGCCTTCTTAGTGCTAAGTAAATAACCATCATATACATAGGCAATATCCTTGAGGCCAAGAATCATAGAGTCAAGGAAATTAAACAATTAAGCAAAGATTGTGATTAAGTGTCAGGGGAATAAGTTAAATAGAAAGGATTTAACACTATTGATGATGGATTATAAAATTTAAGTGAGTTATAGAAAGAAGTGAAGACAGGATGTGAGAAGACAGAACAATGGTGAGGTAAATGGATTAGAGAGATTGACAAAGTCAAAATATTGTGAGTAAGGATCTTGATTTTAGCACAAATTTGCTATGGTAACTGTGTAACTGGAAGAGGTACCCAAATAAGGAAAGGCTTCTTATTTATGAAAGAGGGCTTCTTCGTCATGCTAATACCTATAGGGAGATTTAGAATTGTTCTGTGAATCAGAGAAGGGGAGTGTGTGTTTGTTTCAACATTCTAGGAAAAATCAGAGCATATATCACTACATCATACCCCCACTAGCTTGCAGTAGTGAAAGATAGAATGTGTGGCCATGATACCATGTGATTTATGTATATGATACCATCTTTCTAGAACTAAATTCCCTTGGTTTAAAAAAGATTTTTTTTTTTTTTTTTTTTTTTGCTTTTTGTCAATTAGCCTTCTATTTTCATTTCAGTATTCTGAATTGTATACTCTCATGTTCCATGGTCCTTCTCACAACTTCCATTATGCTCTCTAAAGCTCTTGATCAGTAACCACTTAGTTCTCATTAACTTAGAATAAAGTGGACAATAGGGCCAATTCTTGTCTGGCCTTCTTCTGCACCTCTAATGTTACTTCACTCTCTCCCCAGCTCATTATGTCCCCATCATTGGTTCTCTGACTGACTCTATATCATACTATCTTCTTTCCTATTTCAGGTACTTTTCATTTGATTTCCCTTATGCCTAAAAACGCATCTCCTGGCTCTTTGGTGATCAACTCCTTCCATTCCTTTGGGTCATGATTTAGGTTATCTCTACAGAAAGTCATTCCTTACCTCTTGTCACCTTAATTTGCAGCCTGTCATACTCAATATTATTATCTATTGAATTTTCTTACTAATTCCCATTTGACAGAGTTGGCTTTGTTGTGTAGTGTGTGCCTTGTTAATTGTTTGTATGTCTCATTGATAATGAGTATAAAACTTAAATGTTTAATGCAAAAATTGCTTTCAATATACCATTAGCAAACATTTCTGTATTGTCCATTCTGTGTGAAGTAGTAGCCATTGAATAGTATAAGATATTTAATTTCTTTTCCACAGTTAGTCACCAAAAAAGAAAAACAAAGTAAAAACAATTTAATACATGAAAAGCAATATTGCATTAAACATTTCTTAACGGTTCTGAGACAGCTAATATATTCCTGAAACTTAGATTATTATAAATGAGTCATTTTCAGCAGGGGAACATTCTTATTTTTCTGCAAATTAAAGTCTTTTATTCATGATACCATTATTTTTAGGATTCTTAACATTGTGTATTTTGTTCTTCTCTTTCTACAAAGGCAAAGAAATGGGCACTATAAAAGGAACAATCGTATGTTCTGATCCCTTATAATCATTCAAACAAGCTAATCATTAACATGTGCCTTTTCAAGCCTTGAATCTCCAAACCCACAAACTTTGAGGTAGAAAAATGAAATAATTAGACTTGGTTTCTGTAAATGGAATACATATTATGGGCTACATTGCTCAGTGCTTTGTACTATCTCATTCTATGCCATTTAATTCTTGGTTTGAACTAACAATGTTGTAATTACTAATAATGATAAGAAGATAAAGAAAACATGAAGATAAAGTAAAAGATGAAGAAACAACTTTAACTGTAGTTTGAGAGATAGGATGTGCCTGGAAGGTTATACCCACCTGGGGTATTGTTAGCTGAGGACTAACCTGGTGCAGTAGGGTGAAAATTCAGCTCATTTGCCTTCAGGACAATATATAAGGCCTAATTTATATTCTAG
This sequence comes from Canis lupus familiaris, assembly GCF_011100685.1. Lineage (NCBI taxonomy): Eukaryota > Metazoa > Chordata > Mammalia > Carnivora > Canidae > Canis > Canis lupus. The sequence continues at coordinate 20,910,534 of NC_049243.1, forward strand.
AACTTTCTTCTGGGATAAGGCCATGCTTAGCCAGAAATTACACCTTTCTTGGTTTCTTTACCTTCCCAACCTGCTTCCTCCATTTCTTTCTGGTTTCTCCTGGGAACACTTTCTAGATAAATCATTTGCTTAATAATCCTCATCCTAGTCTCCTTTGGGGAAAATTGAATAAAGACATTAAGTTTCTCATCTCTATAGTTGGAATGTAGTCTTTAATTCAAAGGCTGTGGTGAGGGTTAAGTGAATTAGTACATACAAAACACTTTTAACAATAACACATATAATGTGATAAAGATGTATTAGTATATATATCATAAAATACTGAAAAATACGTGTTCAATTAATACAACAAATAATGTGTTGAATGCTTACTACATAGTGTATACATCGTATGCATCAGAAAACAAGTAATCAATTATCCCATATTTACTTTCACATATGTTTAATCTATATATAGAGATAATTAAGCCAATATTAATAAATGAAATCTAGTCAATATGATGACATTAGCACATAGTATGTGCTAATGGTTTTCTAAAAAGTAATATAGAAGAGGCTTTTTGGACACAAATCTCAGTCAAGCTAATCAAAGAAGAGATTTGTCAAAAAGACTAAGTAGGGAATATGTAATCCAAAAAGCGTGAAAAATGGGATGCTGAGTGGCTCATTAGGGTTAAGTGTCAGTTTGGCTTAGGTCATAACCTCAGGGTCCTGGATGGAGCCCCACATTGGGCTTCAAGCTCTGATTGTTGTCTGCTTCTTCCTTCCCCTCTCCCTCTGCCCATCGCTCCCACAGCTTGTGCTGTCTCTCTGTCAAATAAATAAAATCTTAAAAAAAAAGCATGAAGGATAATGCGGAGTGAAATAGAGACAATATATACAACTTTTGAAAGATTTGGAGGAGTTTTATAAATTATTATCATTTTAATTAAGTACAGATGTGTGTCTGTGTGTTTGTCTATAAATGTACGTTAAAGTATGTGTGTGTCTACTGGGGAGTGTATTTGTGTGTGTGTGTGTGTGTGTGAGAGAGAGAGAGAGAGAGAGTGAGAGAGGGAGAAGGTATACACATATGTCTGTGTTGACATGTATTTTGGGGACTAGAATAGCATTGAGGCTGAAGAGATAGGCAGAAGCTGTGTTAGCATTCTCTGCTATATTCAAGAGCTCATACTTCATCTTAAAGGCAATGTCAAGTCAACGATGGATTTTAGTAGGGGAATGGAATGTTAGAAAGACAGGTTTGGCAACTGTGTTAAGAATGGAATTGAGGGCAAAGATGGTAAATAGGTTTTCAACTCATATGCCAACTCTGATCAATTGGTAGTGGCTGCCTGGAGTACTTCTTGAGGATTTTTGAGGTCTTGTCCATGCTAAGTAGGAAAGAACTCCATGATTGATTATCAATGTCTTTCATTTATTTCTCACGTCCTAACCCTTTCTTTATTGAACCGATCTTTACCGTGCATATCTGTTATAAATATCAGATGTAGATCAGCTGATATCATCACAAAAAAAAAAAATGCTTCCAACCTCGGAAATACAATAACATTTTTACTTGTCTTAGAAAAAAGTATATGGGTTGGCACAGACATTAACACATAGATATATTAAAATTATTAACTTACTGATTTCAATTAATTTGTAAAAATATTTGGAAACAGAGCTCTAGGAATCTATATTTGTAGAATCAGAATAAAAAGAAAACCAAACACATAAATAAAAGGAAAGTTTTAAGACTGAAAACTATGAGATTATTGTGGTTTAAGTATAGAGACTTTGCCAAAACTTTCTCCCCTTCTACTTCAGTTAGACTAAATACTCCTCTCTCTCTCTCTCTCTCTCTCTCTCTTTTTTTTTTTTTTTTTTTTTTTTAGATTTTATTTATTCAATCATGAGAGACAGAGAGAGGCAGAGATACAGGCAGAGGGAGAAGCAGGCCCCATGTAGGGAGCCCGATGTGGGACTCCATCCCGGGACTCCAGGATCACGCCCTGGTCAGAAGGCAGACGCTAAACTGCTGAACCACCCAGGGATCCCTGACCCTTCTTGTTATGTGTTTTACATATTACCCTGCTGATTTAGACTAAATCGACTAAATGTTATAAAAGATTCCAGAGCCAGCTTTAAATAATAAATACTCTCTCATAGTGCAAGGAATAAAGCATTTGGAACCAGACAAGTCTGCTTTAGAATTCTGACTTTGTCATTTACCAACATTTGGATCTCAGGCAAGTTTTCTTTGGTGTGTCTCCTCTCTAAACATATAGTACTAACTTAATAAAGTTTTTATGAGGCTCAAATTCAATATTATGTATGCACAAAAAATGCAATTGATGGAATAGTGTAATAACACGTGACGAGCTTTTAAAATATAGTTCCTATATTACATTATATTAATTATTTTTAAAAAGCCTAAATTAATTTTTAAATCATTCACATGCTAAGAAATGTTTAAAAACAAAAAAATCCATAAAATGCTCATTTATTTTTAGTCCATCATATAGCAAAATGTTAGATATTGGGGTCACAAGTTTAAAAATTTATGGTTCACCTAATAATAAGCTAATAGTACAAACAGAAATATGTGTGCCTCACTCTCCATTAAACAAATTGCAACTGGAGTAAGATTTCATAAGAACTTCATAAGAGAAAATCACATAGTGAATATTAAATATAAATTTAACTGTAAATTGATTTTTATAGAACTATTCTGAATTGCTTTTATAGCACATGGTTATTGATACATGAATTCTGAGTTGAAACATGGCTTCAAATACTATTGCAATTTCCAAGATGCCCACACAGGAGCTCATATGTGGCAATAAATAGATCTTTTCACTTTTTAATGGCTAATAATCATCCTTCTAAATGACATCTTCATTGATGGCTATCATTTTAATTATGAATCGTGTTTGATTCTTTTAAAAAGGATAATGTTGGGAATGGAACTAATGATCTCACATACATTAACGATTTTCATCGTGCTTCATGTAACTTAAGAGAACACTGAGTTGAAGTGTAGTCAATTTGAAGTATGTTGTTTCTTTCTACTCCATCAGGTACTGCATTCACATGACCCCAGGGTCTGGAGTTTTAAAACCTGGGAAATAGAGCAAAACTTGTCAAGAAAATGGCCCCTACAGCAGTCAAAGACTTGGAAAAATATTGCTCTAAAAACTGGTGTTCTTGGCCCAATAATAAATATACAGTGATTTTAATAGAAATAATCCAATATGAAATAATTCTTCTAATATGGACTCTCATGTTATAAAAAATTCAATTTTTCAGGAAGCGTTTCTTTTCATTTTAAAGAATATCACACTTAATGGATCACCATTTAATACACCATTAGTGCATCATTGTTCAATTATGAAGACCAAACGACTAGAGAAATGATCCATTTTATAAATTCTTACTATATTTAGAATTAAAATCTGTTGTTTTGTGATCTCTCACAACTTTATGTCACACATTATCATCTTCTTTTCATTTAGTAGAAGCATGGGGAAAGAAAATGTACTATCCAGTCATGGTTGAGTTTCTTTATGTTTCACTTCAGTTTTCTGGGCATTACTAGTAGCTTTTATTTCACAGTTGTTTCTTGTTTAAGTCTCACGCAAGATGACAACAGCATGGGGCAAATCATTTTTGGCTTAATTTGAAATGCTGTTTTCAGGGTATTTTAACAGCGGCAATTCTCGTATGAGCAAGTAAAGATCATAAATGTTATCTGTATCTCCCCAGATAAACTACAAATAGAAAAACAAACACACAACAGAATTTGTAAAGTGATAAAAGAATTTAGTATGTCTTAGCCATACCAGTAGAGTTTGAACATGGATAAAATCTGTATATATGAAATTTGACATACTCTTAAAAAGAACAAAGTAAAAACAAGGAAAATAAAAATGCTTACAAATCAGACAAACTCTACAACGGAAATCCGATCTAAACTTATGCTATTCAGGTGAAATACATGCTAACTGTCAAAAAGTTAACAATTTCAAACTCATTGCTCTATGCCTGTGTCCATGTGTGTGCATGTGTGTGTGCATGTGTATGCATTTGTGTATGTGTGTTGGAGAAGGAGTATTCTTAAAAAGAAACAATGAAAAACAAAGAAACAATGAAAGTTATCTGGTTAACTTACTGAAAAAAGTACTAAAATTATTTCAATAAAAATAGATTGATGTAAACTGGGGAACAGCAATTGTGCCTTATAGCTTCTTATATCTTTCACCTCAAGCAAATGACCATCCCTTTGGTGGCTAACAGTGAGAATGAACAGATAGGATGGCCAATCCACTCTCATTTAACCACAGTCTACCACAAAGATTGTCAATCTTAATTTTAATATTGTTTTAAATATTTGAAAAAAGGTTATATTGAGCAGATATCATTTTTTCTAATATCATTTGAGATAATAATAAATCTCCCATTTGTCAAGTTTTAGGTGCAAATCCTTATTCATTTCATCACTATTTATAAATTGTTATAACTTTTTACATCTGGTATAATCTCTGAGACCTGTCTATATTTACTGATATCTGATTTAGAGTGAGTACTTGAAGGTCACAAGCAGTATTTTCATCTCTTCACCATCTCAAATTAACATTGTTAGTGAACTTTTTGCCTGTGGAATTATAATGAGACTGCATGCGGGCTTTTCTATATCATCTCTAGATAAATTCTAACCATCAAACTATAAATGAGGCTATCTTTTCACTAGATCTATATCCTATTCTTATATAACTTAAGTCTGAGATTACATCTACTTTTCTAAGAAGCCATCAAATTATACTGACAATTCATATTGTTTGTTTTAAATAAAAAACCAACCTTTTTCACATGAAGAAATCAGGTTACATTTTCTTTTTCTGTATATATGAAGTTGATGTTTCTGAAACTCATTGCAAAAAATTATGTTTAAGTCAAATGAAAATTAAAATTTTGTTTGAGAAGATAACCCAAGGCACATAAGTATTTAAAATTCATTTATTTATAAAAACAAGGGGCACTATTTTCTAACTTTATGTATTAATGAAATTATTCTGCTGAGACAGAGGTGAATGAATTTGTAAGAGTTACAATACTTTCAGAGATATTGTTTGAGAGTCAGGCACGTATAAAAAAGTGATAAGGAACCACCAGCTGAAGTATATCAGCTCTTATTAATTCTTACTAAATTGTCTTTTATTTGTTTGGTTTTTTTTTTTTTTTTTGGTGTTGAATTTGTAAATACTTCTCTTATCCATCATTTGCCTTAATGCATACTACTTCACTCCTATACATTCTATACATTTTCTTCCAACAAAAGTGGGACCGACTATTGTCCATATCAGTAAAAGTGGGACCGGCTATTGTCCATATCAGTATGGTAGTTACGTGAACAAATATAAGCTCAGATAAATTAGATTTGATTTCCATGAGTTTGCCATTATAATGATATAGTGAATATTTGCAGTCAAAACAGTTATTTCTAAAAATCAAATAGAGTATAAATTCTCTAATAAAAGTAAGTTTTAAAAACAGTAATCTTTTGTGGGGAAGTAAAGAAGAAACAGATCTAAATTAATCATGAAAAAAAAAAAATCTAGTCCTAAAAGTTTGGTTGTGATTGGGTGGCATTAAGATTTAAAAGCTTAAAATGGAGTTTTGTTTTGTTGTGTTCGTTTTTTCCTTATGAAAATAGTTCTTAATTTGTATTTCTATATCTAAATATAACTTTTGAAACTTATTGTAACAAGTTATTTTGAAGAAGGATTTGTATCCTGTCCTCTCTTACTTTTTGTGGGTCCAGTAATGCATCTTACCTTAAGACAGATCTAATCAGCAATGTTATTGTATCTCCTCTGACTTCTCATTTGAACTTAACATTTTTTCCCCCAAGATTCACAGATATTAGTTTTTGTTTTTCTACATGTCTCATGTAGCTTTTTCAGTATTTATCTATTTTTATAGTGTTCTCAGCTTACTTTGCCAATCCCTTTAAATCTATTAATAGATTGTTTCTATATTAATTCTTTATCTAATAACCATGTTTCCAGAAACAATGCATGTTTCTGAAATATATCTTACTAATTAATAAATGATTTGTTGTGCTTAAATCAATATTAAAATAAAGATACATATGTCTAGGAGAATAAAAGAAGCCTGCTTAGGGCAGCATTCCAAAATCAAATTCTAAGTTCATTTTTTTTACTTATTAAGAGTAAAAAGAATAAACTCTCTAAAAGAGAGAATTAAATGATATAGCTAAATACAAATGCAAATTAAAGCTTTGCTTATACACCATATCTTATCTATATGATTGGCAAACATTCAAAAGTTTGCAAAAATACTTTGTTGCCAAGGCTACAGAAAAACAAGAACTCATACATTTTTGTTGGGAAAGCAAAATGGTACAACCTTATGGAAGGGATTTGGCAAATTACATATGCATTTCCCCTTTTACACTGAGATCTCATTTTGAGAAATCTATTCTAAAATACACTGGCAAAAATCCAAATATATACATATGCAAGTATATCTTAATGCAATATTGTCTGCTATTTTAAATAGTGCGTTGTGGATACAACTTACTGTCCATCAATGGATTGAATAAATGATGGTACCACACAACAGTGGGGTCCCACATGGGGACTTTATCATTGTAAAGAGTAATAATTTATATTTCTATATGCTTTTATGACATAATATCTGGGATTAGTCATTTTAGAAATAAAAATAGAGTAATCAAAGTGTGCGTAAGATGTGGCAAGGTTATCAATTTATTGTCTCTCAGCTCCTAATCAATACTTCTTTGTCTAGAGCAATATCCTCTTCCTAAAAATCTCTTCTCTACAGCTCTCCAAAATGTTCAGCTTTGTCAAGAGAAAGCACTAGAGTGACACTCTAAGGAGACAGAGGTAGGAGGCCATTTCTTTTCCCAGTTCTGGTCCTGCTTCCAGTTTTCCTTGTGTTAAGTATGGTTGCTGAGGTCCACTGATGCTCATCTTGTAAGAATAAATTCAGATTAAAAATGAGGCTTAATTATCCTTGCTAAAAATAAGGAAAGAGACTCCCATCCTCTTTCTCTTTTATAATATGTTTATTTTTGAAGACTTGTACATTTTTTCTTTGCCCCTTTAAATTGTATTCAAAGGGTGAGAGTATCCCAGGAAACTGGGAACCATCAGGTCAACGTCCGGGAGCCACCTTTGGAAATCCAAGACGTCAGCCATATCTCCCAGTTTCCTGGTTCTAAGTTGCAACCTAACCTTTCTCCTGTCATAAAGATACAAGAAATTACTTTTTTTCTTTTAAAAGCATTTAGCAAAACAAGTGGCTACTCCAATTACAACTGATTTAGAATAAGCTATAGTTAACAAATAGTGGGGTCGAGTCCTCTTAATCAAGGATTTTTTTCTGAAAAAAAAAAATATTTACAATATAATGTATCAATGGGCTATATACAAGGGTAAGATTTTCTAGTGTTGTTGCAATCTCTTTAGGAAATGCTGTGATGCACATCACATTATGGCTTAATATTCTTTCAATAATAAAACTGGTTTTATTTCCCTTCTGCTTTTTCCCTTCTACTTTTCTTGGGTGGCAGGAGATTTTGTTTTCAGTTAGATTTCCCCAACAATATTAGTTGGCCTCACAGACTTTCCCGACACAAAGGTGCTTTTATGGGTAGATTTTATTCAAGTTCAAGGGACATTTTTCTACCTACCCCTAGGGCCCCATGTAAAAAACATTTCTGCCTACAACCTCAGGCCACAGTCTCTCAGTCAGTGGGCCCTTTCTTTGAGCAAGCTCCTACCACCACTGAGACAATGACTTCCCTACCTAACAACTGCTTCTTATTATCTGCATTAACTCTTTCCTTAGCGAGTAGCCCCATTCATGGCAGCCATGGCCGTACTCTCCATCAACTCTCCCAATCTAGTGACCACATCTTGAGACCTGGTATGTCCATCCTACACCTTGCGACAACTGGGGGTGACTCCAACAGCATAGCTCCAGCTTGCACTCTCAGGCAACTTGCTTTGAGACATCAGTAGGGCTATTGGCTTCTGAGTTGTTCTAATCCTCTTCAAAGAAATTTAAGTCGGTCTTTGGGTGGGTTTCTTTTCTCACCACTCTCCCTTACTCTACAGATAGTAGCTTTTTGTTTGTATTCACTAATTTTAAATCTCTTTGAGTATTGCCTTACCTCTTTATGTAGTCATCCACCTTTGTCTAATTGAACACTCTTTATATTAAAAATTCCTTTCTCAAAGTAAGAGCTTTCTCCAACCCGTGATTGGATCTGACTGATAGAGTTGACACTGGGAATGATTCTGGCAGACAGCCTCTCTATGATGGGTTGAATTGGGTTTTAATATAGTGTTGTGCTCCTTGTAAATTATTACTGGGAAGCTGGTAATGCATAGCATGCAATGGCTTCTCATTTGTCAAGTCATCACATGTGGTCAATCATGATAAAATTCTAACTGAAGCAGATACCTTGAGAGCTCAAGAGGCTGCTCCACTTGACTGTTATGGAGGTTATTATAGACCACTGTCTGACTGTGGTGTTACATCCATCCCTTTGAATTCACTGCTTACAGAAAGAAAATGACCAGCTCAAGTCTTATCTCTCAGTTTAAATCCAGTCTGAAAACTAAAGAACTTCTGTGATAGCCATAAAATGATGTTATTTCTTGTATCATCATAACCAATATTGCTAAAAAGAAATCCACTATTTAATTGTGTGCAGCAGAAATACAACATCAGCTGGATTCACAGCCTCAACAAGTTTCCCATGTGACAAAGTAGGGTGTAGGTTAGGAAAAATAAGGGGCCCTGAAACTTGGAATGGAAACTTTGGACTCAGATGAAACTGATGATTTTGGACCCTAGTTTACACAGCCTTCCTTGCTAGTGGCAGTATCATCATGCCCTCTCATTTCTTCTCTGCAAGTTACCTTTCTATACTTGAAAACCTGCAACATGTGTCCCCACCTCCCCCCACCCCCCCCCCACCCTGGGGAGATGCCTTGCAACAGCATGTTCATTCTTCTCAAGCCTCTCACAGTCACATTCTATTACCATGAGACTCTTCCTCCTGCCCCTCCCTACCAGATAAACAGAAGCACTGCTGTGTCCTTGGTGAAACTGCAAGTGTTAATGTCATGATAAATGTATTTTAAAAATCATTGGTTGTAATATTTACTAAACTCAATGTATGTCATCTGTTTGGTCCACACGTAAGTCAGAGAATGAGTAAAACTGAATTATTTCAGACTTAATCTGGTTTTAACTCTTGTTGCAACTGCTGTTTTGATGTAGTATCTTTATTGGGCAATTCATCACTCCTGGCACTTGGTATGCAGCTATTGGTTTGGCTAATACTGGCCTCCCCATATCAGTATGTAAAAATTATGAGATGCAATTTTCCCTTACCTAATAGGGCCAACAGTGCTGCTTCACAACAGTCTCAGGGAAATGTCAATTCTGTTCTCTGCCATATTGTTGTCTGTAAATCATTTTATTTTTTTTCACATTCCACTGCTCATTACTGATTGCATAATTTTGATTGGATCTAATGAGAGTAGGAAGTACTTGAATATCTTAGTATGACATATTCCAACTATAGGAGAGATTGACAAACTCAATCTTTTATAAATAAAGTTTTATTGGAACAAAACTATAATCATTTGTTTACATAATGTCTTTGGTTATTTTTATACTAAAACAATGGAGTAGTTGTGACAGATGTCATATCTACCACATATTTTAAAATATTTATTAATATGTCCTTTACAGAAAAAGGTTCCCAGCCCTTGAAATAGAGGGTAGGAGATAAACACAACAAAATCTTAGGGGCTTGCTACCTAAATGAAGCCTTGTTACCTAAAAGAACCCTTTTGGGGGTTCAGTGGTCTGAAACATGCCAAGACATTCCCTCTAAGGTGAAGAAAAGTTGCTGTACCTTGCAGCATAATACATGGTAAGCTTTTTTGGATTGAAGGCAACCTCTGCCACATTTGAATGTGAGAAGAGATATGTGGGTGAATCTCTTAGAATAGTCACAGACTTTAAAGATATTTGAATGCCCACCAAAGAGCATCCACTGAATCAGAGAATTTTAGTAATCATAAAGACAAATAATATGCTCTGGGATGTGAGTCATACTTTTTCCCCAAATATCTTAAGTGCTTGTTGAATTGGCTCATAAACAAAGTGGCCATGTTGGTAGAAAGGAGTCTAGTAATGGTTTTCACAACATAGACTTACCTCTTACCACTACTGTTCAGCTACAGATCTACCAAGAGCAGAGTCCAACATTGAGCCCATTATATGGAACTATTACCCAGAAAACTAGCCAGCAACCTAGTGGCTGATTACATTGGATCTCTTCCATTATTAAGAGACAGAGATTTATCTTCACTAGAATAGATGCATATTCTAGATTTGGTTTTGCCTTCTTTGCCTGTAATGGTTCTGCTGGCACTGCCATCCATGCACATCCAAAGTGCTTATCTATCATTATGATACTATACAGAACATAGTTTCTGGTTAAGAAATTACTTTTATAGAAAAGGAAGAAAAGCAATGAGGTTACATCCATTAAATTAATTGATCTTAATACAAATCGCATTAATTAGAACTATCTGAGTGAATGTCTTAATTCAGACTCAGTTATGACACCTCTCAGGACACAACACTGAATCGATGGGGCTTTGACTCACAAATAAGGATATGCTTTCAACGAAGGACTGCAATATGGTGCAGTCTTCCTCACAGTCTGAATGTGTGGGTCTGAGAATTAAGGAATAGAAATATATGAAGATCTTCCATTATTCCTAATAACCCATTCAGAAAGGTTTTGCTTCCCATACCAATGACTTTTACCTCTGATAGTTTGGAAATCTTAGTTCTCACTTGGGCAATGTTTCCACTAATGAATACAAGGATGATACCATTGAACTGGAAGATGAGATCAGTACCTAGTCATTTTGAGGTCCTTACACCACTAAATAAACATGTCTAAAAAAGGATGTCTCTACTGGTCAGAATAATTAATTTTGATTATCCAGGAAAAATTGGATTACTGCTGTATGATGAACACAGGGAAGAATATGTCTGGAGACCAGAGGATTCTTTGAGGCACATCCTAGCACTTCCATTACCATAGGAAAAATCAGCAGGAAGCTACAGAATCCAAAGTAAGGCAGAAATTCTAAAGCCAGACCATTCAAAAATGAAGATTTATGTAACTTTACAAAGTAAAGAACTCAGACCATTTGAAGATTTTACCAATGTCAAGGGAAATATGGAATGCATGGTAGAAGAAAGAAGTAATAGCTATAGACTATGGCCTCAAAATGATGATGACCTTAGGGGCTTTGTATATTTTCTCCTTGCTTGTAATGTGTATATGTATGTGCGTGCATATACAAAATTTTATTCCTTCTGCTTTTTTCCATTTTTACTTTACATATAATTTTTGTTAGCTTCCACAATTAAATCTTGTCAATTTCTCCTAAATTTCTGATGAAGTACTAATGAACATTTGGTTATCCATGTTCAATAATACTTTGACAGGGATGCCTGGGTGGCTCAGTGGTTGGGTGCCTGCTTTCGGCTCAGGTCGTGATCCCAGAACCTGGGATCGAGTCCCACATCAGGCTCCCTGCAAGGAGCCTACTTCTCCCTCTACCTACACCTCTGCCTCTCTCACTCAGTCTTTGTTTCCCATGAATAAATAAATAAATCTTTAAAAAATAATACTTTGACAGAAATTGAATAATGTAACTGGAGATGAATACAATTACTACTGAGACTTTTTTGTCTCCATATTTTGAGAAGAAAGTGAAATAATCTATACTTGAAAGAGAAATGGCTACATCCAGGTTTCAAGAATATATATGTGGAAGGTGAATGGCCAAAAGAGTGGACCATGTCAGTTTCTATTTGTTTCAAATCCATCATTTTCCCATGTTTTATGATACTGATGCTGGACCTACAAATAAATTTTCTTTGTTAGGCTTTGTTATTAGAGTGTTGTTTTGTTTATTGGGATGCTACTGTAACTCAAAAACCTTGATAAAGAGAGAATAGTAAGGAACTACTCTTCTCTGCAACCCTGACCTCTTCCTCTCTCTCGACCCTGATGTATATCTAACCTGCTTTAAGATGATTAGAGGTAAACCAAAGATACATTGCCCACAATCAGAACTGAAAACCATATATATTGCTCCATGTACTCTGAGTAAATTTGGAGAGGAGAAGAAATAAAACTTTCATGTCTGTTTTAGATGCAGGCAACAAAGTTACAATCCTGCCTTGTACCATGGGTGCCCAGATTCAGTGGCTGAAGTTTGGGTAAATTTCACAGTGGGGAAGGGTGACTAAGATGAACTGGTATGGGAGATCCTTTAGGATATACTATTGTTGCTTCTACATCTGAGTGCATAATAGAAATTAATGGGTTACATGTTTGAACTTCATTCTACCATGAGTACTGGAGAGTATTATTATTTTTTAAGACTTTTATTTATTTATTCATGACGGGGGGGGGGGGGAAGCAGGCTCCATGCAAGGAGCCTGACATGGGACTCGATCCCCGGTCTCCAGGATCACACCCTGGCGCTAAACCGCTGAGCTACCGAGGCTGCCCATATTATCTTGATAATGAAGAGTTTCATAGAGAAGTGTTAGTGAAACAAATCTTTTTGGCATTTTCTCCCCAGTGGGCCAGTCAGAATTTAGCATGAGTGCCTCTATCTCTGATGTCATTAACATCTCACTCTATAGATGATGTCCTGTTAGTTGACAAGTCAAAAGCTTCAGCTGCATCAGTCCTGACTGCATTGTTATCAGATCTCTACCAGCAGAGATAAGTAATAATCCCTGACACAATTCAGAGGCCTGAGCACTAAATATAATTCCTTGGGATTATGCGGGCATATTTACAATACTTGACTTTTCTGGCAGTCCAAAAAAGCCTGTTACAATCTGAATGGTATTTTCTTTAACTTTTGAAGCATCTATCAGAAACAAAAGGATGGCCGTGGATCCTGTATGTCCTCCACAAAATACCTGTCAATGCCTCAGGATGTTTTTCTCACTCTCATCCTCTTGGCTGTTTCTCTGTCTTTTCATGGGAAAATGAATGCCATTTGGTTGGTGGTTTGGGTGAGTTAGGCAGCTTAGAATAACTATCCCTCCAAAAATAAGAACTAAACTCAATTATTCAATTGAGCTGGAAACCCTAGAATTTACCATTTGTGAGGTTGTGTTGGACGTACTCTTGACTTGTGCCTCTTAGCAGATGTAAGTACAGCTTTCAAGGCCCCAACAGTTGTAACCAACACTTTCTTTTTCTGGGCCTCTGGAACTGCTTCTTCTCTGGAGTCAATCCTAGGAATTAGTTTATTTCCTTCCTAAGATTGTGACATACACTTACAAGTGATTATGAAACATTTGCAAATATTTAAACATTACTAGTAGGTCATGTGGCCCTTACATGACTAGGATGATTTCTCTGAAATGAGCCTAAACACGGTTCCTGGTGAACTTTTCTTTGAGAAATTCTGGTGCTTGGAGTCCTGTGGAAGATAGCCTTAATTAATTAAGTTCTCTGTGAGATATATAGAACAGATTTGATCTCAACCACTGTTGATCATATTATTCAGAATGCCCAATAGCAGTTTACACATGAGAAAATTCAACTGAAGCCAAGAGTTGTAAAAGCAATAGGTGATTATTATGGGGAGACACTTGGGCCTCTTACATTTCTGCATGTCTTGTGAACAAAGACACAAACTTCTGTTTTGCTTGTTTTGTTTTACTATCTTTCTGTTATATTTGTATGATGAACAATCTTGGAAAATATAGTGTCTATTTCAGAACAAATAACACATATTCTTACTCGCCATTATAGAGGATTCAGAATCTTTATGCTCTGAGTTCATCTTCTGTAATGTAACAACCTGTGGGTACAACTATCTTTCTTGGCTGATCACTGTTGCCCCTGCAGGACTCAGGTTCAAGCAGAACTGAGGCAAATATGCTAATGTTCATGGTTTTTTGCTATGCCATCAGTAATAATGTCATTTACCTTTGACTCAGGCGTCATCTCTTTAATCAACATCCATAATATTGTGGCAAGCTAATGCATTGGTTTGCAAGCAGGATAAATATTTGGACCCATTACATTTCTTGAAATTCCTATTCTTTTTCCCTATCTTACTTATTTTTTTCTCTTAGATTTTATCATACAACGTATTTTGCTTCTTTATCTTGCTTTCCCCTCCCAAATTTCTTCCTGGAATATGCAATCCATTAAATTAGGGATTTTTATCTGTTTGATTCACTGATGCAGTCTTAGTTCTTAGAAAAGTATCTGATACATACTGGGTGATGTATAAATATTTATTCATTGAGTGAATAAACTCTATAACAGCACATATAATAATAATCTTCTCAATAACAATTAAATTTTTTAAACTACCAGAACAAACTAATATGATCTACACACAAAGAGTAAAAAAAGAAATAGCCTTTTTTTGAACAGAAAAATAAAAAAAATACATAGTCTACAATAGAAATCAAAATACTTTTGAAACAGAACTGAATTTCAATGAAGTACTATCAGTTTTTGTTCCCACTTAAGGTTCCCATAATAAAACCTTCTAGATAAAGCAAGTGTAAATTACAAATAAATCAGTGACTTCCATTCTCATAAAGATATATTTATTTATTGAAATATGTAGCTACATAAATAAGTGTGACAATAATGGACATAGAAAGTCAAATCAGAAATCAAATGAAAATCACACCTGGGTGGTTCAGCCATTGAGCGTCTGCCTTGGTCTCAGGGCGTGATCCTGGGGTTGCGGGATTGAGTCCTGCCTGTATCGGGCCTCCCACAGGGAGCTTGCTTCTCCCTCTGCCTGTGTCTCTGCCTCTCTGTCTGTGTTTCTTATAAATAAATAAATAAAATCTTAAAAAAGAAAACAGGGGGAATCCAAAGATTACCTACCATGACAGAATCTTAATGGAAAGACCTGGAATTTTCTAACAGTGTATATGACCCCAAGAGGCAATCTGTCTAATTTTGAACAGGAGAATTAGCAAGTCTACGTGAGTAAGAAAAATAAGCCAAGTATCCTAATACAGTCTTCTTTGGTAATATAAATAATAATTTGATTTCCTTTGATCTGCATTCTTAATTGATCAACCAAAATTATTTTTTCCATTTTTTTAGGTGAGAGAATTATTATTTATTAGCTTTCAAATAATCTACCCATATCACATTCAGCAGTCTTTTTCCGAAGAATCTAAGGATAGGTAAACATGAGAACATTTATTAATAAACTCTACCTCATAATTGGTTAAATATAAAACATAAAGGTAAAATCAATGCAAAAATAACTAAAGCTTGTATAAAAATGATTTTTAAATATGTATATCTTTATTTTTAATTTTTTAAAAAGACCTTATTTATTTGGGAGAGAGAGAAAGAGAACACAGGAGCTGGATGGATGGAGAGGGAGAGAGAATCTGAAGCAGACTCTGCACTGAACATAGAGACCCACTAGGGGTTTGATCTTAAGACTGTGAGATCATGACCTGAGCTGAAACCAAGAGTCCAATGTTTAACTGACTGAGCCACTCAGACACCCCAAAAGACATACACAGTTAAAAACGAAGAATAGAAGGGAACTCCTTTAGCTTAGTAAAGGGGATCTTAAAAATGTAGAGCTAAGGTCATCCAGAGTGATCAAACTTTAAAAACATTTCCATTCAGCTTAGTGGGAACAAAAACTGATATACCTTAGTCATTTCACAATACAGTAGAAATCAGCTAATTCCATAAGACAAGAAAAGGGAAATTAGGATCATGATTATTGGCAAGACAGAAATGAAAATGTCATTTGCGGAAAATATAACTGCCTAAATGTATAAAATTGCAATTACTAAATAAAAAATATTATAGAATCCCTTTTTGATCCATCATCTGTGGTGGAACCTCTGCCAAGATGCAGATTTTCATGAAAAAATCTTATGGGGAAGACCATCATTCTTAAGGTTGAACCCCCAAATACAATAGAAAATGTAAAGACCAAGATCCAGGACAAGGAAGGAATTTCTCTTGATTAGCAGACACTGATTTTTGCAAGCAACTGGAAGATGGATGTATTTGACTGCAACATTCCATAGGAGTCCACTCTTTTTTCTTGTGTTGAGACTTCCTGGTGGTGCTAAGAAAAGGAAGAATAAGTCTTACTCCAATCCCAAGAAAAATGAGGCTAAGAAGAAGGTTAAGCTGGCTGTTCTGAAATACTTAAAGTGGACAAGAATGACAAAATCAGTTGCCTTTGTGGGGAGAGCCCTTCAAATGAATGTGGTGCTAGAGATTTTATGGCTCATGGCTTTGACAGACATTATTGTGGTGAATGTCTGACCTATTGTTTAAACAAACTGGAAGACAAGGAATTTATACAGGTTAATAAAAGATATTAACTAAAAAAATATGCAATACAATAAATTTTCCATCAACAATAACACAAGCTTCTTAGAAAAAAATCAAATTAGGAGACATTGATGGAGAAATTGCAAATAACACTTTAAAAAGAATCTTAGAGGAGAGATTGTCCATATAAAGGATGACAATATTCAAAGTTATGAACAGATCAGTATATCCAAACTTTTAAAAACATTCCAATAAAAACTCCAATGCTACTTTTCCACAACACTTAGAGAAAAATGTATCTTAAAATAAGTAAAGGACATACAAACCTGAGAGAAACAAGATAATTTTTTTAAAAATTTAAAAATTTTAAAACATGTGGAAATTTTCCACATCTAATAGCAAGATATCATAATGCTATGATACTTTGACTTCAAAAATATAATAAACTACGTGTCTGAAAACCCTCCTGCTACTAAAACCTAGTAGTACTGGCATAAGAAATACTGGACAGAGCAAATAACCTTCAAAGTGCATATCTAAGCAAATTAGAAGGTAAGAGCTGATATAGATATAGGAACCTAAAATAAAGCTTTACTTAACCCAGAGGGTTAGGGATCACTGGGGACATGATTTGTATTGTTGAAAGTGATGGAGGAGAAAGTGAAGCCTCTGGCCCACATCGGGTAAAACATGAAGACTTACAAAAAGTCTAGTGTGTTTGAAAGGTTACATTTTGAAAGAAAAGGTAAACTTGGAAGGGAAAAAAATATCACATTTTCAAAGGAAAATTTTGAAATAAGCTAGTATGTACCAGACTGTATGTATGTTTGTGTGTATATATATACACATACACATATATGTTAAATTATATATAATTATTATAGTATAATTTAATTATATATAACATATATGTTTAATATATAGTATGAAGATATTTATTTCATTTATTTAATTATATATTTAATTATGTACTTAATGTAGTATATATTTAATATATTTAATATACTAGATATACTGTCTATTTTCACAATCATTGTGACAATTCACAATCATAGTACTCCCTCCACGTTTTTATTTTTCCACTTGCATTTCTTTTGGGATCCTCAAAAATCTTAAAGTTGTTGTCAAGTTTGATAGGACACACTAGATACTTAGTAGAAGGAAATACATATTTTTTCTGTCAGGAGAGTTTTATGAATAGAGTCTATCTTATACTAGGACATGAGACTTCATGAGAAGCTGAGAAATTAGTGTAAGGACAAGATATAAAAGAATTTGTCAGTTATGGCTGAGTGTTCACTATATTCGAGGACAATATAAATTTCATTTTGCAAATAATTAAATCAAAATTACATACACATAAAATATTTGTTATTCAAAGTGGTATTTACACTAATTTTTAATTCCTCAGTACTAACTAGCCAAGTATGTTTAAGAGATGTTCAATTCTTTGTTGTTTGTAACTGATCTGTTTTGTTCAGTTTATGAGTGGATATTGTCATACTTTGTGAGTACCCAAACTGAAATGCACTTCTCCCTTTGGATAGAAACATAGGCATCCTGATAGGTAATTCTATTCAGTGTTACTCCTTTACCCATCAGCAATCTCTGCTAAAAAGGTTATGGATGTACTTAAAAAAAACATAAAAAAATCACCATAAAATGCATTATTTAAGGCAGTAGCATTATAGTTTATAATTTATTGTAGAAAATGAAAATAATAAATAGAAATAAATAAAATAAAATATATTTTGGAAAATAAAAACAAAAGCTCATTTTTCATTTTCTCAAAGTTTTCCTAATCAAACTAAAGCATCAATGTATTCTTAATTATTTTACACTGTTTATATAACTAATTTACTGTCTGAGGCAGAAGGCAAGACACATGCAAAGTCTTCACTATGTTAAGGTCAGGTAATCAATTTCCTATCCCCAAAGACAAAGCTGATAGTACAGAGGATTATCACTAAATACAAGCAGCTGCTTTTGTAAGACTGGAGCTTTTCTAGGGAATCCTGCAATAATGGAGTGGGTAGGAAATAGAATCCCATGTATGTCTATCTTTGAATTCTGTGAAAACTGCCAAGGTGTTTTTTAAATACAGATAAAACAAGGATTAATTTTGCTTTGATTCAAGTAATTGCTATTAAGCATCAATGCATTTGAAGTGAACATGGAATGTAATGGAGAAAAGAATATTTCTCTTTGTTCTGAATGTCATGAAGATTTTATTCTTAATAAATATAACTAATTCTTACACATTGAAGAATTTCAGCTTACCTGATATAAACCATTTAGTGTATGTATTAACTCTTGTACTTGCTATCTCTAAATATTATCACTTAAGTTAACAGAGTTTTTAATGCCATATTTGATAGAATTGATAACAATCCCAAGTAGTATTTTCTTTTTCTAAGTTCATAAAATGTTGTAACACTATGTAAAGACTGATTAAATATAAACAATTCCTAAATTTAATTAATGCTATAGATCAATTTCATTTCATAAGAAAACACATATGCGATTTTATTCTTCTCTAAGGGTTTTATCTAAAAATCTATTGATGCAATGTTACTCATTAATATTTCAAATCCCCCTTAGTTTTAATTCGAGGCATGATACATGGAGGCAAATCGTATAAGTCTTTGTCTAGAATATAAACAAAGTAATCAGTAATCTTAATATTGAAATTATTTCTTTGCATATTTAGCCAATTAGTTTGACATCTTAACAACATTCAACACAACTGAATGAACATTTCTTTTGAAATATTCTCTTTCCTTAATCTCCATCAGATTACATGTTTTTTTTTCCTCAGTTTTCTTTCATAACTCTTACCTGATGTGTCAATACTGGAATTCCTTAATATGTAGACTCTTATTTCTAGGTGAATTTATTTATTTATGCATTTTAAAAATCATAAATAAATATGATTTATTTATTTATTTATTTATTATTTATCATCTCTTAATTTATATTTTTCATCTATGAAATTCCAGACCCATATATTCAACTATATTCTTGATAATTTCAGTGGTACATATATTTCTTAGCCACTTTAAAGTTAATGTGTTCAGAGCTGAATGCCTGATTTACTTCTCACTCTACTACTTTCTCATCCCTACTCTGCACCTGGCCCCCCACCAATTTAGTCAAGCAATTCAGTCTACCTGTGTTCTCCATTTCAATAAGTTTTATTTTATCCAACAAGTTGATTCTTCTGAAAAGCTAGGGATTATCTTTGACATAATGTTATATGTTCACTTCCTTCCTATTTTGGTCTTTAAAATATCACCAGTCTGTGAATATCTAACATCTAAAATAGGTGTACCTTCTCTGTCCTCCATGGCTCTTGCCATCATTATAGTACAATCAGCATCATCCTGAATTACGTGAGGCTTTAACATGTTTCTTTCATTCTACTCTTAGAGTAGAAAGCCCACTTCCAATTCATTCTCCATAGAGTGGAGAGATTTTTCAATAAGCATAATGCTCCAACCTGTCTGTGATTCAGACAATTCAATATTTCTCAGAGTAATTAAGCTATTCACAAAGCCTACATGTTTGCTCCCTACTTCTGTGCCATTTTCTATTTATACCTGATTTACCAATCTTGTCTCTCTTGCCGTGGCTTTCCCCTTCATGTGTCAGTTCTACTTACTGTGGACTTTTTTTTTTTTCAATTTATTGAACAGAATGAAGTATGTATGGAAGCAAAGTAAACATTCTTTTCTTTTCATAAACTATTCATTGTTTAGCTACTTCCTATTAGTGTTTTATTTTCAAATAGTCCTAATTTGACTCTCAAATGCCAAGGAAGTATTCCTGTTATACTCAATTTTATCTTCAATGTGTATTCATATTGATTGATCTATCTAACTGCATATCTATGTCTGCCTATCAACCTATCTATCCATATATCAGTCTGTTCATCCAGGTAGCTATGATCTAGCTGTAATCATTTGTTCAGATTCTTGATTAACTTTTTAAAAAGATTTTATTTATTTATCTGAGAGAGTGAGAACACAGAGGAAGAGTGAGAGGGAGAAGCAAGTTCCCTGCTGAACAGGGAGCCTGTTTAGGGACTCAATGCCAGGACCCTGAGATCGTGACCTGAGCCAAAGGCGGAGGACTAACCGACTGAGCCACTCAGGTGCCCTAGGATTCTTTATTAATTTTAAGCATCATGAAAGGGTGTTTGTATTTGTTTTGTTTATCATTGTTTTTTAGTGTTTTCCATGCTGTTGGAAAGTTAATATATATTAAGTATTTGTTGAATGAGTGAAAAATTGACAAACTAATGAGCAAATTCATGATATATACATATATAAATTGCCAAATTTCCTAATATGAGCACATTTACACTTACTAATATTATGCTTAAGTTTTCAGAAATTGATTCAATGCAAAAAATTAATATACTTAACATCAGCTCCATATTTAATGCATATTTAATCATATTTAATTTAATATGATTGCAAAGGTTCAAAATAAAATAAAAATCACACATAAAAGAATAATATTATCTTGGGCAGCCCAGGTAGCTCAGCGGTATAGTGTGGCCTTCAGCCCAGGGCGTGATCCTGGAGACCCGGGACCGGTCCCACGTCAGGTTCCCTGCATGGAGCCTGTTTCTCCCTCTGCCTGTGTCTCTGCCTCTCTCTCTCTCTGTTTCTCTCATGAATAAATAAATAAATAAAATCTTTAAAAAATAATATTATCTTAAATCACAAGCTTTTGTTTTACTTAAATTTGTGAACATCATACTCTCATGTATTGTTAGTAAAAACTATATTATCTAGCCAATTTTGCATTTTTTCTCGATAAATTATTACCTAGTGAGAATAATAATTTTTCAAAATGTCTTTGGGACTGAAATTTTCAACATTCATCTTCACATAACTATGGATGAACATTTTGCAATATAAGAGAATAAGAGAAAATATACATAAGTGAATATTTTTGTGCAATCTCAATTTTAAGAATATTTTTAACACTTACCATGCTTTTGTAATTAGTAGAATCTGTTGTAGAACTAAATGATCACATTTACTTTAGTCACCAAAAGTAGCAACAATCCTACACACTTACAGTAAAATGCTTTTATCCTCTTAAAGTATTGGTTTATTCAATATTTTAATAAATGTTTACTAATTTAATCATCATTGATAACAAATAAGCCCTAAGTACCCACTAACCTGTTTGAAAGTCTTTTCAGTGTTCACTAAGTCAGCAGGAGACTTTGAAGATGTTTTGCCTCTCTGCTTGGAGCAGCCACTTCTGTAAAGGTGATAGCAGAGAAGCATCAAATATGCCTTACAAAACATCAGGAATGCAAATAGGACCAGTGATGCATTCTGTTTATGATACTGAATCCCGAAAAAAAAAAAAAAAGAAAAAGAAAAACAAATTGTAATATTCAATAATAAAGTATGATTGATTTATTATCATTATGATTTTATCATATTCCTCTCAACATAAAACTGTGCATTAATTCAAATTCAATAAAGAAACGATGAAACCTATTAAGCTTGGTACCATGGTTCACAAAATTATGTAATGTAATCTCTAGCTTCAAGGGGCTTAAAATCAGAAATGAGCCAGAGTCACATAGAGTTACAATCAATGCATATTGACTGCTCTCAGATATTTCAACACACAAAAACAAGGCACAGAAGGAAAAAAATATACATATAGAGTGCCCTCAGGTTCTAGCAAATTTAGAAGAACTAGTTTTTGAGCAAAATTTTAATAATGAATGTTGTATGAGCAGAAATGGTGAATTAGGATCTTTTTAGAAATGCAGAACTATAGACAAAGGTCTGAAAGAGTAAAAAAAGGTAATAGCAAGTGGTCGAATGTAGTTTTAATTTGAGGATCCAGAAATTGTTAGTAGACAATGAAAACAAAAGGAAATATTAAAGCTTCATCTAAGCTTATATTTTATAATAAAGTTTTTGAGTTTTATTTTAGGGGAAATAAAAAGTTATTAAATGCTTTCAAACAAAAATGTTTTAATCAGTTCTTGTTTTATAAAGTGACTTTATCCAAACATGACTCTCCTGCAAAAGAAAATAGGCTCATTCCCACGGAATTTCACTGGCCTTATTATTCTACATCATCCAGGGGCAGCTGGCATTGGTGAAATGGCCAGACAATATTAATTTACAAAAACTATGCAAATGAGTTGCTGTCCCACATGATAGAGTGTATTTTTTATGTATTTTATTTTTTTAATTTTTTTACTTCAATTCCAGTTAGTTAACATGCAGTGTAATGTTATTTTCAGGTGTAGAGTTTAGTGATTCAACACTTACATATAATGCCCAGTGCTTATCACAGGTGCACTCCTTCATGCTCATCACTTCTCTCACCCATCTCTTCCCTCTTAACCCCCCTCTCTGCCCCCCGCCCCCAGCCTTGGTAACCATCAGTTTGTTTACCAGTTTGTTCTCTATCATTTAGAGTCTATTTCTTGATTTTCCTCCCCCGCTCCATTCATTTGTTTTATTAAACTCCACATGAGTGAAATCATGTGGCATTTTATTTTCTCTGACTTATTTTGCTTAGCAAAGTACTCTCTAGTTCTGTTCACGTCATTGGAAATGGCAAGATTTCATTCATTTTTTTTGTGACTAATTTTTTATTATGTATATATTATCTATACCTCTCTATCTATCTATATGTCTTACCTCTTTATCTATTCATCAGTTGATGGACATTTGGGTTCTTTCCATAATTTGGCTATTGTTGATAATGCTGCTATAAACATTGGGGAGTAGGTGTCCCTTCAGTTTAGCATTTTTTAATTATTTGGGTAAATAGCTAGTAGTTCAATTACTGGATCATAGAATAATTCTATTTTCAACTTTTTGAGGAACTTCCATAATGTTTTCCAGAGTGGCTGCATCAGTTTGCATTCCCACCAATAGTATAATTTTAAAATTACAAATATTTTTATGTTGATGTCTATCCCACAGACAGAATATATAAAGACCAAGGGAGATAAAAGGATTGGCTCATTACACTATTAAAATATCAACTGACTAAAGGAAATATATTTTTTTTGTCCCTACAATCTTGATGGGAGGAGGTTCTAGTGCCAGAATGATGAATTCTTCTCTGAGAGAAGTCACATTTCTGACAAAATAGAAGCTAAGGTTGTCATTGGGCACTTGGGAGTCCTTGTACCTGAGCCTACAGCATAGCAGAAGGCTGTGTATTAACTGTACTTAGATAAAGTTGAGGGCAGCCCGGGTGGCTCAGTGGTTTAGCATTGCCTTCAGCCCAGGGTGTGATCCTGGAGACCTGGGATCAAGTCCCACGTCAGGCTCCCTGCCTTGAGCTTGCTTCTCCCTCTGCCTATGTCTCTGTCTCTGTGTGTGTGTGTATGTCTCTCATGAATAAATAAATAAAATCTTTAAAAAATCCCCACTAATCCTGTAACAGGGTTTTGTATAAAAAAAAAAAAGAGAGAGAAAGTTGACTGTTTCACAATAAGAACAGTGAAGATTTTTTTTCTAGCCAGTATGACTCACTATGATGCTTTTTAATTCTTCCTATTAGTTCTGATAAAATGCAACTCAATAAATATAGAGTTATCAAGGACTCAGATAATGGAGGAGTGGAGATTTGGTGGGTAGAAGACTTCATCCAGCTAAATAAAGGAAATATAGAGGAGTTAGATGGTGAATATGATCACAATATTAGGCCTATGACCAAATATAAAAGAGAGAACTATGGCAATATTCTTTATGTTTATAAATTATTTCATTTTATTAACCCCTCTCCTGCTAACTCATATGAAGAACCCTGGAGCTAATATTTTAGGTTTCTGGAATAAGTATGTTCAAATTAATATCACCTATGATTATACAATAGAGGTGAAGACTGAACTGGGAACACAGTATTTCACCTGAGGTAAAAAAGAAAAGAAAAAGAGAAAGAAAGAAAAAAAGAAGAAAGAAAGAAAGAAAGAAAGAAAGAAAGAAAGAAAGAAAGAAAGAAAGAAAAAGAAAGAAAGAAAGAAAGAAAGAAGAAAGAAAGAAGAAAGAAGAAAGAAAGAAAGAAAGAAAGAAAGAAAGAAAGAAAGAAGAAAGAAAAGAAAAGAAAAGAAAAGAAAAGAAAAGAAAAGAAAAGAAAAGAAAAGAAAGAAAAGAGAAGAAAAAAAAAGGAGATGCCTAAGGTATAAAGAATGAAGGCTATGGGATATCATTCACTTGCCAATCCGAATTCACTCTCCATCCTGCTATATCTTACTTGGTGCCTAAGGATGTTGACTGTTTATTGTATTTAATTTGGCTCCAATGCTTTCTTGCTTCCAATTGATTGAAACCAATGAGTGAGACCAGAAGTCAAGCAGGAGATCAGAGGGTGGGAGGAGTGGGAGGTGGGATTATTACTTTCATCTGTTTCCTGTCTTTGGGTTCACCTTATTTACGCAGAGCCCCTCCACCAGAGGCTATAATCACTGCATGAAGATCTTCCCAGCTTTCTCTTTCTAGATTTCATTAACCAAACCCTCTTCTTGACCTTTCAGACCTCATAATGGTAAGAGCTCTTCCCCCATTCAACATTTCTCCTCACTGCTACTGTCCCTGTGGCTTCCCTACATTTGTCTGTAAACCTTGTGTGCTCTGTTTGTCCAAGGCACTAATCTTGCTGGATTTTGGTTTGTCTCTTTGTAAAATGATAAAATTGATAATTGTGATAACTAAATTGACAGAGTCAGGGTCTTTAGGATTTATTTTGTCTTGGTAGCAGTTAATTAGAAGGCTGACAATCTGTTGGACCTCAATATACAACAAATGGATTTTTAAAAAAAATAATACAAT
Organism: Canis lupus familiaris; assembly: GCF_011100685.1. Taxonomy (NCBI): domain Eukaryota; kingdom Metazoa; phylum Chordata; class Mammalia; order Carnivora; family Canidae; genus Canis; species Canis lupus. Next base: position 20,935,824 of record NC_049243.1, read on the forward strand.
CTACTGCATCCTTCATGTAAAATTGGAAGTGTGACAAATGGATCTGTGAGTTTTATCTTATAATATACTAATCAGTATTAGAAAACATGTTTATTTGCACAGGCTAATTATTTTTGTATTTATTATGCTGATAGTTTATCATAAGGAGTATGGAGAAACTTTTTGTGATTTGTCAGTATTTCTTTTTTTTAAAGCTTTTTTTTTCCCTAAAGATTTTATTTATTTATTCATGAGAGACAGAGAGAGAGAGGCAGAGACATAGGCAGAGGAAGAAGCAGGCTCCCTGTGGGGAGCCCAACGTGGGACTTGATCCTAGGTCTCCGGGATCATGATCCGAGACAAAGGCAGACATTCAACTACTGAGCCACCCAGATGTCCCTCTTTTTTTTTTTTTTTTTTCTTTTTGAAGACTTATTTATTTATTAGTACAGAGAGAGGGAGAGTGCAAGAGAGTGCAGGGCTGGGAGGGGCAGAGGGAAAGAGAGAGAATCTCAAGCAGTCCCTGCTGAGCATAAGCCCAGATGAAGTAGTGGGACTTGATCTCATGATTCTGAGATCATAACCCTGAGACCATGACCCTGAGATTATGACCTGAGCTACAATGAAGAGTTGGATGCTTAACCGACTGAGCCACCCAGGAACCCTGATTTGTCAGTATTTTAAATGCAGACCACTGCTACTGTCTTGCTAAAGACCCACAAAGAATTAATCAGTGTGTTTGTGCTTTTATTTTTGCTTTCAACCTGACATTATATTAATATATCAGAACTTATTGCATGTGTCATTTTATCAAAAATTATTAAAAATAATCTTCAAAAGAAATAAAAATAAAATAAATAAAGTAGACGTAATAATTTGTAGGATCAACAAACATTATTATAAAATAAAGCCCATCCCTCCTGACAGCAATATTACACTATATGTTAACTAACTAGAATTTAAACAAAAAGCTGAAACGAAACAAAAAACTAAAATAAAACAAAATAAAGCCTACCCAATATCAGATTCTTAAAGTTCTAGATATGATCTACATTTGGGTTGTTTTAATTTAATTTCTAATTAATCATTGTATTGATTTAATTAAGTATATTTATAAGCACAAATGAAGATATAAAAAGATGCAGATACATAATGAAAGAATATTTTGGAGTATAGATTTGGTTTTGACCTTAGTTGAAGCACAGCCCTTTTTGTGGAAAAGTAAGGCCCCATCATAAATTATTTCTTTTAATTTTAAATTTTTTTCAATGTTATTCCTCACAAGTTCAATGTTTAATTAAAGCAGTTGATCATTAGTGTTTACTCATTATTGTAATTTGTATATATTTGTAAATATTTTGAATTTATATACATATATTCACTTTTAACATGGTATCTATAATTTCTCATATGCTAATGTTATTGTTTATATTCATATATACATACTCTGACAAGTTTTTAAAATGTGTGCAAAATTTCCTGGCATCCTTCAGTATCTATGACTGAATATATTTGTTAAACTAGGAATAAATACATAGTCCAAAAATCCACCTGATTCTTCTAAGTACATGGGAGAAACAATCTACTAGGGTCCTATTAGTTGGAACAATCACAAGCTTATAAATTCTTATTTTTCACTTTTCTCTATTATTTCCCCAATGTGTAGTATATGAAATGTACTGATCTCACATGAGAAATAGAAAAATCTGGGCTGATATAATAAAGACATCTGGTGAAATATAAATTATTTTATTATTAAGTGGGGATATAAAATATACATGAAAAAACATTTTATTATTTGATTTGAAAATAACTTTTTGATGGTGTATATTGTGTATTTCCTTATAATCTCAAAGGCATTTACTTAAAAATGAATTCCAGGAGTGCCGTTCTGGCATATGCAACTCAGAAAACTAATTTCCAGAACAACAGTCTAGCGAAATCCCCCTCAGAAATATCTCTGAATAAAAGCAAATTGATGGATGTATAGTTTCTATGCAATTCAAAATCAAATGAATCTGTCACCGAGAATTGGAGGAACTTGGCTGTAGTCATTTTTTTTTTCCCTGTTTATATTATTCTACATTGATAAGTTCTTTCCTCTTTCTGGTATGTCAGTTTCTTAGCAAATTACAGAATCAGTTCTCTTGTTTCCCTTTTATCTGCATTATTTGAAAGTGAGAGTCGGTGGCTTTTGCTTTTTAAAATTTTTAGCTATTTCATGCAACTTTTACTTTGTGCCAAATGGGCCATATTTTTAACATTTTTCACCTGTATGCTTGTTAGCTTAACAATATACCCTTGCAATTTCAATAGTATCTGGCACACAGTAGACCATCAATACATTTAATGGGTGAGTAAATGACATAATTCTGCATAAAGCTAATTGTCAAATCACTTACATTATGAACTGATTTACATGCTGTCCAAAATCTTGATGTCCTAATATCAATACTCTGATATCCCAGAAACAAAACAAAAACAAGCTATCATAAACAATTCTATTATACACCAGAAGATCATTTGTAACATTTTTTAACTACACATATGTCCCTTTGTAATTATTTTTAATTCCTTAAAAATTTACATTCTGTTGGTTTTAATCCATTCTCTTCAGGATGAGGGAGATACTTAAAAAAAATCAAAATGATTATATCATGTTTTATACATCAAGTATCAATCTGCAACTACTCTGGGACCCAGCTTTATTTTAAAATAACATTAGCAAGATATGAGCAAATTAAGAAAAAAATGTCGTAAGTGTGATTGTTACTAATATATTATTTTGCAAATATGGAATGAAACACTGAGTTATTCATTTCAACACCCCCCCCCCTTTATGTCCCATATGATGCATCGAGGCCTGGATTTAATTTTGAAATCAATAGAAAATATATAGATGGAGTTTAGTGGCATGAGCAAAAACATTGTAGATGCACAGTAACTGTGACCTTCGATCTTTAAGGCTAAAATATGAGAAAAAGGCAATAGATAGACAAACGATAATGGTTTTCTGCAAGAATTCAACTTCAAAGTGACCTAAATTCAGAAGCTTAGAAAGAGAAATCTCCTCAAAACAAAAGACTGCCTTATGAACCAAATATGCAAAGTTTTTAGCATTTCTGTCGTAAAAAGCATGTTGCACATTTATAGAAAAACAATGAAGACCTAAAATAGATCTCTAACACATGTACAAATGAGCAAAATAGCATCTCAGTTTTTATGCTAACTGCAAAGTGTGGCAGCATTACCACTGAGTCTGAAGAGCAGAGTGACAAAGCCTCCGTTTCCTAAATGCCTTTTTCAGTTGCTTGTTAAAAAAGTATTCCTTACTCTATCTCATTCATATGTACATCTTTACAACCACAACTCTGCCTCGAGCACTTTGTGGTGTCAGAGGCTACCATCTGGAAGATGGTTGCGTATAGTAAATGAGTTTTAACAGAACCAATTGTGTTGGTTTCCTCCAGAGGGAAGAACCCCTAACTGCAAAAATTCTGAGTACAGCATTGAATTTTGCAGAAGGAGAGTCTGTCCTACCTATTTGCTATATACACACTTGCCACCAGCTGTTTTATGCACTCTTGGCTCCCCAGCTGAGACAATTAAGGGAACAGGATTTGGCATTCTGTATAAATATGAGATAAGACTCTGGAGCAGTTTCCAAGTTGGCAGAGCATGGGGTAAAAAACAAGGCTTTGCTCCAGAATAAAGACTTTTTAATCTTATAGGCAATGATCGAGGAATGAAAAAGGCAGATGCTAAGAGGATAATGTGGGAAAATATGGAAGCCTGGCCATCAGCAAAATATTGTAAATTAAATTAAGTACAGAAGAGTAGCTGCATCCTACAAAACAGTATAGAAAGGAGAAAAAATGCTAAATATTTGGGTAGGAGGAACATATTGGGATATTTTGCTCTATGTGATGCTTTTCCTGAGCACTGCATCTAGCTAAACATTATCCATAGTAGCAACATGTCACTTCTGCTTCTATCATGTACTGGGCTGTTGAGTCTGAAGTCCTATAAAGAAAATAGCATGGGGGATAGGATTTTGGAAATGATGAGTGAGGTAAATATACACTCTTGAATAGAACTTGTATTGGAGTTACAGGAAAAATAACTTCCTAATTAAATTAAAGTTGTTTGGTGATATTTTAGTTGCAACAATGTTACTCAGGGAACATTCTCGCCTTTATAATTTGTTTTCTACATAGAAAATCTATAAATAAATACAACAAATTGCTAACTATTATGCTCATTCGTGGTGAGATTGTTGCTTTTTTCTTTGCTTTAAAATTTCCTATAACAATATACTATAATTAAATGGAAAAAATAAAAAAAATAGGATTTTTTTTCCTCATCTCTTATAAAACCATGATTGAACCTATTTTAAGTAGGCTTATAGATTTGTTTCTTGGGAGAAAAAAGTACATGCATGTCAAGATGATTCCAAAAGATATTCCAAAAGATATATTTCCTACCCTTACTTCTAGTCCAAATGTTAGATACATATCAATAATTACTTGACACCTCAACAAGACAAACATCTCAAAACTGAAAAAGCCAAAACAGACATCTTGATTCTGCCATCACTTAAATCGCATGCTTACCAATCTCTAGATTTTTTTAAAAGGCAACATTAGCATCCAATTATTAAGGAAACACTAGTACCCAATTGTCAAGACTAAAATAGTTGTATTCCCCTTGACACGTTTTCTTTTCCCAGCTATACACTCTGAAATTTATTTCGTCAAAAAATCCCATTTATACTACTTGCAAACACATATGGACTCTGCCCTTGTTTTTATATTAGGAATATTTTTTTTCAATGAGAAACTTGTAAAATGTACTCATTTTAACAACTATTATGCAACTTCTAATACCGATGGATTATTTTAGACCCATTTTATTTCATTTATCTAACATAAGGTAACCTAATTATATGGTTATAAATATAATATATTAAAATATTTTTATATTTGCTTGAGTTATTACTAATTCTTTAAACCTTAGTATTGAAATTCCAGTTGCTTTAATGTTTTTCCTAACTAACATGCATCAAGTGTTTTTATACAATACATTACACTAGTGTAGATGTTGCATTTATCAGAATTCTGTGCTTTCTCCTAGATAGATTTGCTGGGATGGGAAGGCATAAATCAAATGGTAACTTGCAGCTATTGTAAAGGAAATTGAAGAGTGCCAACCTCAAGCAGAATAGATAAATTTAAAATGGTGGCACAGAAAAGCAAACTTCTAGGAAATATCAAATAACCTAATGTATCATAATCAGAAATTGATCAAAATATTCCCTTCTAGAGGTATTTGTTAAAAAATATATATTATTTTCCCATGATTAACTGTGTTTATCAGCTAAGTATAAGTCAACAGATTGACTTATTTAAACATCAAATTTTGTTTCTCTACTTTGTATGTGACTTTGCTCTTTTTCTCAAGGCAATGACAATAACTTGTATTTCATGACATAAAGTAAGTCTTAATAAATTATTTTTACAAAGTGCCTTCAATCTCCATTTATAAAAAATACATTAGTTCTAAAGATTATCAGCAACTGAAGAGCAATTAAGTGAAATGTTCCCACTTAAATGAAGCACTTCTGGCAATTAGCACAAAGAAAATGATTTCTTAAGACATAGTGACAGCACAAAAAGACAAATCCCTAATGCTATGAGAAAGCAACAGTGTGCATAAAGTAATTTTTTTAAATGACATTAATACTTGTAGTCATTTTGACCTATCTTCATAGACCTTCATAGCTATACTGTCTAAAATTGTCATTACCAGTTGTTATAAAAGATAAATTTCATCATGTGAATTGCTCAAAAAGTAAGCTAGATGGTGCTAAAGAACATCATTCTATTTATTATGTGATCATATTTACAACATAATTGTTGGTAAGACTGAATAAAAAGGTTGAGACCCATTACATTGATCTGCAATTCGATATTGTACTGAGTTAAACACAAAGGTCCACAAAGAAGACAGACCTAATAATGGAGTGAGAGTAAGAGGTAGTCTCTACCCATAAGCTTGCATTTAAGTAAACACCTTGCAACCCACGATCACAAAATAATAATCGTCATTGTGTAACAAGTCTATGCCAGATTTCTACTGCAGATATGTTAACTATTTTTCTGAAATCTGTGGTACATGAATATTTTCATTCTTTTGGATTTTTTTTTCTTGCACATAATTTAAAAATTGAGCAGTAAGGTTTAAGGTTACAACTGGGATATGCCAAATGTTTAGGTATTACCTGTAGCTTACCTTGGTATGGCTTTTAACTTCATTTATATTTATGTCTGAAGGAACACTGATGTTCCACTAAAAGTAACTCCTCATTTTCTCAAAGAGTCCCTTTTGGGTGAAATTGGCCTCCCTGAGGCTGCTTCACAAGTACCGCCTGCTAGTTTGAATAAATGCTATAGTGTGAGAAGGGTTTGAAAGAGTAGTTGGCTGCTTGGGCTTTGCCTTTAGCTTTCTGAGGTTCAGAGTCTTTAAACCCCCAAAACCTCAGTGTAATAGCACTTTTTAAAAAAATTTAGCCATTTTGATGGCTATATAGCAATATTTCATTGTAACTTTGATTTTCATTTCCATAATGGCCATTTATCCTGAACATATTTTTACTGAATGTTGTTTTTTAACAGCAGACACTGACATAGTGCTAAATACACTGTACATGTTGCACACATATCTGTTTAAGTGAATAATACATCCTCCATCCATGGACATAGTGTATTAATCTTATGCTCACAAGGCCATCCATGGTGATGTTATACTCACATCTGAAGATGGTGTTGGTTCAGAAGAAACTGAAAATCTTTTTAAGGTTGTGAAAAAAGTAACAGCTCATCATCAGCATCAGGAGTTATAAAAATGTGTACTGTTTTTCAAGTTGGTGGGAGGTTATTATGTACTTTTGCAAGGATATAGGTTGCTAGTATATACCATATTCTCAAACGGACCAGCAACTGGCTTTGGGAGAAAGGGACAGGGAATTGAGGAAATAAAATATTTCCCTAAGAACAGCCCACGTTCTACTATTAGAAACATGGACTCTATTCTCTTGTGAGTTTTGCAGTAAAGAATATTAAAAACTAAATTAAAATTCTGGTTACTTAGAATTATTCTTGCTTAAAAATTGCATAGAATGTTTTGACAACAGGTACACAGTTCCTGTGCAGTACTTGTAAAAGAAGAGATAAAGAATAAATGCAAGGACAAGTAGATTTTTGAATTGTGTTGAAATTTTAACCTAATAAAACATATTCTTATATAGTATGGTCCTTAAATCCGCCTGCCCACACACCCTCTGTAAATACTACAGTTGACACTGTTTTTGTACTTATTCTGATTTTGTTTCATTCAATACAGTTGTAGGAAGTTTGCAGAAATAGAAAATTTTTTAAAGATTTTATTTATTTGTTCATGAGAGACACAGAGAGAGAGAGAGAGAGAGAGAGAGGCAAAGAAGACATAGGCAGAGGGAGAAGCAGTCTCCCCATGGGGAGCCTGATGCGGGACTCCATTCCAGGACCCTGGGATCACGACCTGAGTGAAAGGCAGACACTCAGCCACTGAGCCACCCAGGTGCCCCAGAAATAGAAATTTGTAATTACTTTCTCCAGTCACTTTCTCCATCTTCTACATGGAGGAACAGATGAATAAACTGACGGCATCTCTTACTGTGTTTGAAAGGTAACCAAAGCTTTTTTGCAGAAGCCAGAATGTGAATGAAACACACACATACACATATACAAGTGAATTGTAAAGTGCAAGAAATTGAGAGCAGATGGATCAGTTCTGCTAGTAAGACCATAACAGAATCATCTTCTCAGAGTCGAGGCTGTTGTTTTTTCATTCAAAGCATGCATCACAGACCATCCCAGAAGTTTAAAATCAAATATACAGATTAAGCTGGGTGAAATGTTAATCATGTAAAGCAAAACCGAAGGATTTAGGTTTCACACAGCAGTATGCACCATATGCATGTTAAGTATCGGAAGACAAAATTCCATCCAGCTAATTGAAAAATAGATATTGAATAAATTTAACATTAAGGAACATATAATTATAGTGATGCCCCCGAATGCTTGATTTACTTAATGAGAAGCTGTTTAGTAAGAAGAACTCTTACAATGGAGTGAATATTATTACAGATCATTTCTGTATCATAATTTTCCTTTTATGATTTGCACCTATCAAGACATCTTAAAAAGCAAACAAACAAACAAACAATGGTGGTAGAATTGAGCTGTATTAATCTCTCTAAAATTTTAAGAACATTTTTAATGTATCTTCAATCCTCATGTAAACAGTTTAAATAATAACAGTCCTTCTAAGACACTGAATTCTGTAAAAAAAGAAATATAACCATGTTCTAAAGTGCAACAGATCCAAGTACATGTAAGCGATGAAACTTAATTTGGTAATGGCAATGATAAATCAGAAAACTAGAGACCACATTAGTTATTTGCTATTTAGTTTTGACCAAGTAGTGAAAAACAAATGATAGAGCTCCCAATATATTGTTGAAATAGGGTGAGACTAGTAAGTGTACTTCATGTGACAGAAAAGTTAATTTAGGATTCTTCTTCTACCTTTAGGGCATTTCTTAGTAGACGATGGAAGAGAATTTGGTAACATTATAAATCACAGCTTACTAAATGCAGTTAATTCCAGCTGCATTCAATAAATACCTTCCTTCTCATGTAGAAGCTTTAAAAGTCCTTAGCAAATTGTTAACAGATTGAAACAGTATGAGAAAGCAGTGTTTTGACTTAATTTCGTTCCCCCTACCTAAACCTGCAATTTATTTTATCTGTTGGAGGAACTGCATGTCATTTCACATGAAAAATATTAAATTTTTAATTGACCACCATATTTTAGAAACAACAGTGTATCATATATAAAATAAACACTATGTTTGATTTGCACACTTTCTGGAAACAATAATCTTAATCATGTCATTTAAAATTTTTCTTTTAAACTTACATGGTAGGCAGAATTGTAAGATGACAGAAAAATTTCTGCCCCCTGAATACACATCCTGTGTAATTCCCTTCTGCTAAGTATAGGCTGGACCTGTAAATATGTCATAGCCCTCCTTTGCCTAAATTACATTATATGGTAAAGTTAAGTGGATTTTGCAGATGTAATTAAGATCTCTCATCAGTTGACTCTGAGTTAATCAACAGAGAGGTAATCTCTGATTGTGGTTTTGACACAATCAGGTGAACCCTGTAAAAGAAACTCTAGAGGTAAAAGACAGGAAGTAACTGTCATTAGTCTTGACCTTGAAAGAACAAATTGTCATGATATGGAGAGGGCCATGTGGCTGGAAAGAAGAGGTGATCTCCAGAAGCTGAGAGCTTCAGTTCTCCAACTTCTAGAAACTTAAAATAACCGGTGAACTTGGAAGAGGACCCTGAGACCCCAATGAGATTGCTGCCTTACTATTACCTTTCATTGAAGATTTGGGAAGACCCTGCCTGGATAGAGGACCCAGCAAAGTAATGTCCAACCTTCTGTCCCACAGAATGTAAATTTTGTTTTACGCCACAAAATTGGTGGTATTTTATTACATAACAAAGATAACTAATACCACTTTTCATTAAAAACAAAATATTAATAGACTAATATCATTCATATGTCAGGGACTTCAAAAGGACATTTCAGCAATGTTGAATTGTATTGATGAATATGTAAACACTCTGGGCCATTTTGAGAACTCTGAATGAAATAAAAATAGATATTTACAACTAATTTTTTCCTGGAATTTAAGCTGTACTCTCATTGATACTCAGATGAAATAAGAATCAGAAATCCAGAACATAAGTAAATATGATTTTTCAGTTTGGTGGTCTGTATAGTTTTACTCTAAATTTCTCTGGTATGTGAAAATCCCTAAATATAAACTGAAAACTTATCTTTTGAGTATATAGGCAAAGCATGAAATACACAGAAGTAAATTCTACTCTCAGAAGCAGGAGAAGGGAGAGCACTCAGCCACTCATGCATTTGTTAATCACCTTTAACTAAATACATATTTGGCTGAATAAGGGTAATAAGGAATTTCAAAAATTAGTGGAAAGAAGCTTACAAAATAAAAACAATGTACTGCTGCTTGGCAAAGAAGTACTTTGCTAATCAGTTGAAGTTATTCTTATTTTAGTTTCACCTTCCATTTCCTGTTCTTTCAGTGTACTTCAGAAATTAATGTATTCCGTATCATTGAAGAAATGTTACCAGATTATTATTATTTTTTATTTTTAGAGACAGAGTGTGGGGAAGAGGGGTAAAAGGAGAGGGAGAGAGAGAATCTTAAGTAGGCTCCATGCCCAGCATGAAGCCTGACTCAGGGCTTAGTCTCACAACCTTGAGATTATGACCTGTGCTGAAATGAAGAACCACACATTTATTTTTATTTTTATTTATTTATTTATTTATTTATTTATTTATTTATTTATTTATTTATTTATTTATTTATTTATTTTAGAACCACACATTTAAATGAACCCAGACACCCCTAATGTTTATCTTAAAAAATATTTAAGTAATCTCTCACCCTACATGGGGCTCAAAATCACAACCTTGAGTCCAGATATTTTATTTCAAATAGTCCAGATATTTTATTTCAGATGATTCAAATATCATGTGGACATTCTAATTTATATTTAAAAACAAAATTTTGTATGTTGGTAGTTACTGTGTATCCTCAGATCTGAAGTTGAGCTTGGTTATTTATAGGGTCTAGAAGAGAAAGCCTAAAAAACAGAGCCAAAAGGGAAAATTTTATGATGATAGATGATAGATAGGTAGGTAGGTAGATGGTAGATAGATAGATAGATAGATAGATAGATAGATAGATAGATAATTGATTGATCTGTTCCTTTTTGCACTTACTTTCCTGCCAGTAAAAAAAAAGAGAAAATCCAAGGGAAAAAATTTTAAAACAAACTGAAGGCACAAGAGTGTCAGCAAAAGCACATAGAAGTTGGAGGACATTCCACCTTTGAATGAAGAGAAGCATTATGGATGATATCCGAATGTAGCTGGCTTTGCCCAGGTTGGCACTGTGACTAGAGCATGCTGTGCTCAAGGGGGCAGCCTTATTGAGCTGAGGAGACAGAGGTTGACACAATTGCATCAGAACACAATATTAAGCACAGGTTTCCCTATTTTGAACAAGTGAAAAATTTCTTCTTTTATTACGTGTCCAAGAACAATTTAATGAACCAAAGCTATCTGGTCCTGGACTAACACCCTTCTTTTCTAGTTCTAGCTCCAATGACATTCTTACAGTGTTTCCTTATGGGTTCTTCTCCTCATACTACAGAGTCACTTTGCATAGTGACCCCTTCACTTAATTATTTTTCATTCTGAGATCTCAGCAAGCCCTTCATTTCTTTGGGAAATTTCCCCTGACAGCTCCAACAAGGACTGACTTATTTCATGGTATCAGGGTACCTCTTATTGAAAAACTTATCATAGTTTGTAATTTAAACTCATGTAAATGATAGTTTTGATGAATGCCTGTGTTCCCTGCTGTCCTATAACTCCTATGACATGATCTTGCACATGGTATAAGCGCTAAATCTAAGTGCTAAATTGCCATTTCTTATATGTTTCTGTGCCATTTTAATCCTTTCCAACAAAAATGTAATAATATGCACTCGTAAGAAAAATTAAGAATACTTACAAATCATCATTTGAGGTTAGATTGTATTTGCATTCTTTCTGGACCATAATAAGGAAGACTGAAATAGAGAGTTATAAATTTAGAATAGGACCCATTTGCTTTGTTATGGAGTTTTCTTTATTAGAGCTTAGCTGCTTTGGTGATAACATGGAGAAAAGCAGCCTGGTGAGTTTATGGGAAATAAAGTTTCTCCAACAGGGACACCAAAAAGTAGAAAGCCCTAGAGTTTATATTGCTGTCTCTCTCTTATTATTTTAAATAATACTGCAACATTATCTCATTTTTTATACTCTTATACAAAATCACAATCATAAACAACATATGCGGTTTTATAAGCAACTGCTCTGTAAAGTAACAAACAAAATGTTTGTCCTATAGGCATCATTAAAGAGATTTGTTTTGCCATGCATACGAACTTCATACTCATAGGTACAAATTTTGAATCATCGATTTTCCAAAAATATAATCTTGAGAAAACTATGCAATCCAAAGTCTATGTATTTCTACACAACTAGCACTGAAGAATATCAGAATAGCTCACATAAGCAAAAAGTATGGTTCATCATAAATACTAATTATCCATAAAATGAGAAGACCTCTTCAACCATCACAATCCCTGTTCATTTACACTGAACCCCCTCCTCACTGTCCTAAGAAACCTCCACAGATGTCAGAGTATACTCTGCAAACTACCACTCAATGGAATATTTAAGTGTCTCAGGAGGTTTCCAACTGTCCTGAAGTTTTTTCATCAGCTGTAGGGAACTCAAAAGGATCCTCTTTATTCATTAGCTCCACAAATCAATGGAGAATTCTTTGGGTGTGCTTCACGGTAAATGTAAATTTACAACCACCAGAAGAGTGAAGATACTCCTTTAATTACACTGTCAGAAAGTGTACTCTAATGCCTAGCAGTTTGAATGACCTGTGTGAAATTTCAAAATACTGTAATGCTAAATCACAATTATAAATGTTATCTGAAATGATTTTATTCTGCTTTTTGAGGGTTCATAATGAAAATATGTATTTCAAACTTAAGCATTTTTTAGCATCCCTTAGAACAGGTTAGAAAATGTTAAGAAATCCAAAGTTTATGAGCTTTCTTAAGAGTTTTTGTTGTTGTTGTTGTTGTTGTTATGAGCTACAAATCACAAATTTCAGGAATCCCTAACCAAGATCTTCAAAGCAAAACAACAACACATTCCGTTTAGTTTTAATTTATTGCATGGCCTCCACCTACTTAAAAAAGCAGCAATTCAAAATATTTTCACTTATTGAAAAAATACTTAACCTGATCACCATAACTAACAGATGCTGAAGATGAGAACATATGGTTCATTCATAGTACCTAAAATTAAACTTTAAAACTCTACTGTTAAAAAAAAAATAAAATAAAACTCTACTGTTTGTCTCAATTTTTTTCTATGGAGAATCTCTTTCTAGCTTTTATATCTCAACATTACATTGTTACGTTTCATTGTCTACTTTAGAGAAAGGATCTTTTCAACGACTTCATCAGTCATACTTTGAACAATCACAGAGAAAAATGATAGACTTGAAGTTAATAGGAAACAGTTAGAAATTATCCTTTTTATTCCTGGCTGCTTATTTAACTTTAATGCCATTACATTGAATTAATGTAATAAAAATCAATCATTCTATATTATGGCTGTGTTGTAGAAGATAATAGAAACTTAAGAATATCAATTTAGCTTTTGTGCCATTTGATATGATACATGTGGTTTGTGATAGCTAAGGAAGTAAAGAAAGGTTTTTGGTAACTACTAATAGTAACAGTGATAATTCAAATTCACATTATTCTAAGCAACCTGTGTTGTAATATGATCTTTTGTCAGTTGAAAAGAAAAATCCCTTTGTATTGTTTAAATCACTTAATTTCACATACTGCAGATGCCTTTTTAAAAACTATACTTTAATAATCATATTCAGGCATATTGCTTTAATTTGTATTTAAAACAATCAAAGATATTGGTTTTACTGGCAATTGCAGTGCCTAGGGACAGATAAAATAACTGAAGTTTCTGATAATGGCCTGACTTTTAATTTAGTTTATTGAGTGATATTTAATTAGAATCATAGGTTAGAAAGTGATTTATTCATTTTGTCTATTATCTTTTCTTTAGATAGGAAAATACTTAAATGTACTTCCAGCATAACTATGATTCTGAATTGTAGGCAATAAATAATGCTTAACAAATTACTTTATGTGTAATATTATCCATTTTAAATATGCAAGTAGCATAAATTTTATGGTTACATATACTTACAAATAGTATTTTATATTTATAGATAATGCTGTTGGTAAAGTTTATTATTCTCAATTTAAATTTTCTCTACTTGAGGTATATGGATAAACATTTGTGGTAGAGTATCCCAGGTACTTTCTTTGAGAGATTATGGTGCAGGAATTCAAGAGAGAGGAAGGAAGGAATGAAGAAAGGAAGGAGAGAGACAAGGGAGGGAGGAGGAGGGGAGGGAGAGAGAAAATGTTGCTTTTAATTAATAAATATATCAGTACTGTTAAGCAATAATTTATTATGTCGTATTTGCTTAATTAATTAATTTATTTTAAAGATTTTATTTATTTATTCATGAGAGACACAGATAGAGAGAGAGGCAGAGACACAGACAGAGGAGAAGCAGGCTCTATGAAGGGAGCCCAATCAGGACTTAATCCCCTGACCAGGATCATGCCCTGAGCCGAAGGCAGACACTCAACAACTGAGCCACACAGGCGTCCCTAATTTTATATGTTTACATTAATTTGCAGTACTTAACATAAGCTACTACTCCTCTCCTAATGGTAGACTTGTATATGTTTTCTATCCATTCACAAACCTATTTATTTTTTTTCATTATTGAAAGAATGCCTTCTAATTTTCTAATGTAAGTCTTCATTTGTGAATATGTCCTATTAAATTCTATGCCTTGATCTACAGTAAACATTACTTAAAATTAGCAATAACATTTATTTAACACATTATCTGGTGGTACTATTATTTGCTGTTGCTAAAATGTCTAGATGTAACTGAGGCAATGATTCCACAGAAGACCTAAGACATTATCTTTTATGGCATAATGTATCATCCATATGTATCATTTTTTCCATCAAAAAACACTCATAAGGGGCACCTAGGTGGCTCAGTGGTTGAGTGTCTGCCTTTGGGTCAGGGTGTGATCCTGGGGTGCTGGGATCGAGTCCCACATCCGGCTCCCCTTAGGGAGTCTGCATCTCCCTTGCCTATATCTCTACCTCTCTCTCTGTCTCTCATGAATAAATAAATAAAATATATTTTTTAAAAATCTCATAAATCATCAAATCAGGAAATGAAATAAATATTTATTGAATATACTGTATGCAAATCAGTAGGTAAATATCATAGGTGTAGAGAGTTACAAAACATAGATAATAAAAGAAAAATACCATGAAATACTTTGAATAGCAGTTCCTTATCAGATATAATATTATGCAAATATTTTCTCTGAGTGTGGAGTGTATTTTTATTCTTTTAACAGTATTTTTCATGGAGCTCAAAGCTTTAATTTTAATGAAGTCAGGCTTATCCATGATCCATGGATCATGCTTTGTGTACTATATCTGAAAAAAAGGCATCAGAAAACTCAAGGTCATCTAGATTTTCTCTTATGTTTTCTTCAAGGAGTTTTAGGTTCTGGAGTTATGTGTTAAATTCTGTGATGCATTTTGAGTTCATTTTTAAAAAAGTACAAAAATTCTGTCTAGATTTACTTTTTTTTCTAGCACCATTTGTTGAAAAGATTATCTTTCCTCCATTGTATTGCTATTCCTCCTTTATTAAAGATCAGTGGACTATATTTATGTGGACCCATTCCTTGGCTCTTTGCTCCATTATCTATTTGTTTATTCTTTCAGCAATATCACATTTTCTTCATTATTGTAGCTTTATAATTAGTCTTCAAGTTGGGTTGTGTCACTTCTCCTTTCATAGTGTGGGCTATTCTGAGTCTTGCCTCCCCATATAAACTTTAAAATCAGTTTGTCAATATTCACGAGATAACTTTTCTAGGATTTTGAATGGAATTGCATTGAATCTATAGATCAAGTTGGGAAAACTTTCATCTTGACAATGTTGAGTCTTCCTATCCATAACCATGAAATATCTATTTATTTAGTTCTTCTTTGAATCTCATCAGAATTTTAGAGTTCTCCTCATATAGATTGTGTAATTTTTTTTAGATATATACTTACATCTTTCAAACTTTTGGAGTGCCACCGTTAATAACATTATTGTGTTTTCAATTTCAAATTCCGCTTGTTCATTATTGGTATAAAGTTGTTTGACTTCTGTATATGAATCTTTTATCCTACAGCTATACTGTAATCATTTATTAGTATGAATAGTTTTTAAATTGATTCTCTTGGATTTTCTACATAGACAATTATTTATCTATAAACAAAGACAGTTTATTTCTTCCTTCCCATTCAGCATATATTTTATTTCTTTTTCTCTCCTTATTGCATTAGCCAAGACTTTTAGTATGATATTGAAAAGAAACGGTGAGATGCAATGTCCTTGCATTCCTGATGTTAGTGGGAAAATTTTGATTTTCTTACCATTAATTATATATTTATTGATTTCCACTCTAATTTCAATTCTTTTCTGAATACTTTGAACATAACTTATTCTTCGACTTACATAAGTGGAGGCTTAGCTTATTGATTTTACATCCTTCTTTTCTAGTATATGTATTTAATGCTATAAATTTCCCTCTAAGTAGTGCTTTCTCTGAATCCCAAAAATTTTGACAAATTATGTTTTTATTTTCATTTAGTTCAAAACGTTTGTAATTTGTCTTGAGATTTATTCCTTTACACCTCTGTTATTTAGAGGAGTGTGGTTTAATCTTCAAGAAATTGAGAATGTTCCAATTATTTTTGGATTATCAATTTCTAGTGTAATTGTATTATGGTCTGAGAGAAGATTGTATTATTTCTATTCTTTCAAACTTGGTAAGGTGTGTTTTATGACCCAGAGTGTGGTGTTATTTTTATGAATCTTCCTTATGAACTTGAGAAGAATGTTCCATCTGCTGTTGTTGGATAAGTATTTTATAGATGTTCATTCTATCCAGTTGATTGGTCAATTAAAACATCAACAGTACTTTTTTCCCACAGATTAACCTAGATTTTAATCAATTAAACTTTACCAAAAAAATAACGTGTAAATTATATTTGATTAAAATCTAGGTTCATCTAAGAGAAACATCTATAATTTCTAACTACAATTTTACATCTTATTTTGAGTTTTATTAAAGTTGAGGTAAAAATATGGTTTGCTAAGTTAGCAGATATTTCAAATATTTGTATATTACATTCTGTGATGCATTAAACATTATCAAAAATCACATTTATTAATATCACTATCAGGAAAGTTAAGTATTGAGAAGCTTGAACACTCCCACATTATTGTTGGAAACAAACACTGTGGTTGTTTTTCATGAAGTGACAGTTTCACCTTGTTCATTTTTAAGGAAATGTCTGCGGAAGATCCACAAGTGAATGATCATAGTTTTTGTCAAATTGTTTTTTGAATAAAAACAGCTGGCCATGGGTTGGGGGAAGGGGAACGTGTTTGAGTTTGCAACTCAAACAATGTCTTATGTACTTTCCCTGGAGAGAACTACTATAACTTTGTATGCAACAGAAGCACATTTCCTTACAGAATATTTTAAAGTAAAAATATATTAAAAGTTTGATATTTAAAATAACAGAACAAAGCAGTTTGATATTTAAAGATATTAATAAAAAATGTGTATTCAGGGATGCTTGGGTGGCTCAGTTGGTTAAGCGTCTGCCTTTGGCTTGGTCATGATCCCAGGGTCCTGATATTGTGCCCTTTGGGGCTTCCTGCTTATCTGGGAGCCTGCTTCTCCCTATTCTCCCCTCTTATGTTCTCTCTATCTCTGTTGCTATCTCTTTCTATCTCAAATAAAAATAAAATCTTTTTAAAAATGTGTATTCCATACAGAGATTTTAAAGTAATATTTGTTTCTGTTTCAAAAGAATATTAAGTGAATGTATATTATATATGCTACATAAATAAAAATATAGAATATATATTATATACATACATATACATAAGAAGGTACCCATTACATTTTTGCATAGGCAGTAAAAATATCAACAAAATGAGAAAGGCAAGTAATTCTTCACATTACTATTTTAAAAGTTTGACTTTGTGACCATCTAGTAGAGACTCAGGGTCCCACAGTTATAAATTTTGAGATCCATAAAAAAAAAAAAAAAGCATTGCTTCGTGATTTCAAACACATATCTCTATGCAAAAGATAATCAGAGACTATTATACAGAACTTATGATTACATTTACAAACATAGATAAAATCAACAAATTCCTAAGAAAATATAAAGAATCAAGTAGAAGTAAAAAATGAGAAACTAAAATGTTGCTATAAACTTTTAAAAATTGAATCAATAATTTGAAATGCTTTTTCAAAGACAATACCACCACACTGTTTTAATGTTGTGTTCTTTTAAATATATAGGGAAGAATCAATCCTAATTTTATACAAACTCAGAAAGAAAATAGTTGGAAAATACATATAAAAAAGATTTAAGTAGGGGTGGCTCAGTTGGTTAAGGGTCTGCCTTCAGCTCAGGTCATGATCTCAGGGTCCTAGGATCAAGCCTGGCCATGGGCCCCCTTCTCAGGAGGGAGTTTGCTTTTCCCTCTCCTTCTGCCCCTTCCCCCTCGACTCATGCTCTCTTTCTCAAATAAACAGATTTTAAAAATTTAAGTAAAAAACAATCTTTAAATGTTAATGTTTAATAAGCAGAAAGTCATAAATATCAATTACTAAAACTTATTTCTCATCTTCCCAAGATGATTATATCTAAAATGATTTAATGAAGATTACTTTTGTAGAAAAATTTTGGCACACACTCACCACATACATTCACACACATCTATACCTATCAATAATACAGCAGAAGCAACCTGATGCCAATGTCAACTTTTCTGCTATGTGCTTTGCAACACTCTGTGTAGTGCAAATGTGTCACCTTGGTCCCCATTCAAAGAAAGACTTATCCTAATTGCTGAGAGTACTGTCAGCAGACATTTTATAGCTATCAGCACCTCAGAAATTGCCTTCACTGCAGATGCCACCATGCCTGATGTCACATCACATCTTTTTAAGGATTTCCCCTATCCAATGACTGAGGGGCCCTTTTACCTCCACAAGTTTAAGTGAAGTTAGCAGAAGCTGTTGCACCTGCACTGTGCTCATTTTCTCTCTGCCCCATCCTGTTTGCTCAAGTCCCTTCCACAGGTATTGATCTTAATAAATATTTGTATGTTCAACTTGACACAGAAGTGTTTCCCAAAGATCCAGATATCAGCACTTATGCCTGACTAAGCGTGCAAAAAGACATATAAATATACCTACATAAAAATAACAGTGAAATTGTGAATAGATTCTTTGTACTGCCCTTTCTTTCAGAATTAAAAAAAAATCCAAGAAAAAATATTTGAGACAGATATCAAATATATAGTACTTTATGTTATGAATAAAAGCTTTGATAGGGGAATGTTCTTATTAGAAATTATAGAGTTGATGATAGCATGGGAAAGAGACTTCTTAATTTCAAGATACATGATTTATAAGATTTCATCTAGAAAAAGAACTCATTTTCTTATAGAAGGAATAAAAAGTTAAGTAGTAAGGACGTCTTCAAAAACCCTCCTATTTGTTATATACAAGAAACCGCCAACTAATACTAGGTAGAAGTAAGCACTAGAGATAGATTCTTATTTTTTAAAAATTACACTGTTGGGATTATATGCACAGTTGTCACATGTTTTTATGACACACTATTATTTTCAATGAATGCTTAATTCTTAAAGTATATTGAACATACTACCTATATTTTGCTAATATATATATAACATATAATTTCATTTTAGTTTAAAATATTTTTTGAGATGTGTAATATGCCTCTTACAAAAGAAATATAGGTTTCAAGAGCACTTAATTAAAAATTAAATAAGCTGGTACCTTCTAAATTTGATTTTTTTAAATAAATACACTGAGAAAAAATGAGTAGCTCTCAGGACAGAAAAGCAATTTTTTAGTACACTGAGTTTGTGTAGTATAATACGATACCTATGCTTGTATACTACCTAAATTCCTAAGCCAAAAAATGAATCTAGTTTTATACAAAATTGTGGAGGCCAGATGATTTATGCAAAAATAAGTTTCTATTCCAATCTTTGAAATTAGATTTTCTTACTCCAAATATAGTACCTTTAACTTCATCCAGTGGTTGAATGAATAAAAAGTTTCTGGGGATAAGTATGGCAAAAGTTGAGAGAGCTGGAATTCTGCATCATATACTGACATATATAATTAAAACTAAAATAAAGATATAGCCTATGAAGATTAGCATTTTTATTAAAGATATTTCCCTTTTCTTTCCTTGTACAGAGTATCATTATCTTTTGCATTCTCAATAGATATTTTTGCCTATTTCCTATAGTTAGAATTATTTTTCCCTATTTACTATAATTAAAAATGTCCATTAGTCTATTTTAATAAATTATTCAGTCAACTTAAACATGTTCTTTAGATATTACAGAAGCCAACAATATGCAAATGTATGAAATGTCAGTTGCATAAATATCACCCACTTAATCCTTTAGGTTGCAGCACCTTTTTAAAATGTCTGCACTATTGTTTAGGGTTTGCTCCTTCAACTTTACTTTACTGATTTTTTATAGGTTGCCACACTGGCAATAAATCATGACTCTTTTTTATTCTTGGGGGTGTCAAGAAAATAATGCAGCTATTTATATCAATATAAAATATACAGATATGTAATTAGAAAGTGATTCTAATTAGTATCTTTCTTGCTAATAACAATAAACATAGTCAGTTGATGACATAATGTATCCCAACACAATTCTTCTAATAATTACTAATAGTATACAGCTACAATTAATCATTACAAGTATGACTTTACAGGTAAATCCCACTTTTGATACACAAGATGATTTTTGTCACATGTCTTTTATAAGATAAAAATATGGAATAAATGCAACATTTAGGGTATAGAAGTAGAAAATTCACTTCTTGGTGATCATTTTAATTGGTAAAATACCATTTTTAGTTGTAATATTTACCATCAAGGGAAAAATAAGGGGCAGATGAAATTTAGCATACATAAAATTTCTTTACTTGCCAACAGATGTACTTTAACTCAAACATCTGTTTGCTCTATTTTTGTGTGTGTCTATTCACGAGCATGAGTATATAATTTATATTAATTTATAAAATTATGTTAAGATAACACTAAGTGTTTTAAAGAAATTGCAGCTTTGGAGAAGTTGTATAATACTTTGAATGAATGCTCTATAGTGGAGAAGCAGATCTCAGAAAAAATTTTAAGATGTTTTTATGTCTTTGAGATGCTAAGAATGTTTTAGATATGTGGACAGTCCATTCATGACTGGAAAGTATTAGTGGTATTTGTTTGGAGTTATGATTTCAGTTTGATAAGAACTTAAGAACTACTGTTTTTAGTAGTTCTTTTCTTTCTTTTTTTAAAAGGTTTTATTTATTTATTCCAGAGAGAAAAAGGGGGGAAAAGAGAGAGAGTTCTGTGAGAGTGCTCACACATGTGAGCAGGGAAAAGGGCAGATAGAGAGGAAGAGGAACAAGCACTCCACCCAGAGCCTGAAGCCCAACTAAGGATTTGACCCCATGACTCAGATCATGCCCTGAGCCGAAACCAAGAGCCACCAACTGAGCCACCCAGTGCCCCATTAGAAGTTATTTTCTGTAAAAATCTTCCTAAAGAAGGTGAATCACAATAAGCTTATACTTAATTAGAAGAGGTTTGTTTATTTATTTATTTATTTATTTATTTATTTATTTATTTATTTATTAAGTTTTTTTTTTAATTGTTACATTAAACTGGAGACAATTTATTTTTAAAACTTAGCTGTTTTTGGAAAGAAATTACTCCCATATTTTGTGGTTAATGAGCTTCTTCAAAATTTTCTGTAAATTCAACATCAATGAGACGGCAATCAGTGAAAGAGCGTACTTCAAGTGATACTTCTTTAAATTGTCCTAACATAAGTGTGAAGGGTCCAAAATAATTCTCAGACTCACAAAACACATGATTCCAATTCAACATTATTGGAGTTTTTTCACTTATTGTTGCAACCTGTCTTCTCCACCTACAATAGGTACCTTCAAAATATTTTCTCCTAGACAGTTCCAAGTTACGGGTGACAAAGAAGACAATTTTTATTCATTTGGAATTTATTTCAGGTCCAACAGTGTCTTGTTCATTCTGAAACTTCAAGCTTATTGCCCTGGCTATTTAGTGAATAATTTTCCTTCTAGATAGTGAAGGCCTGTAAACAGTTCTCTACTCCATCCTGGACACACAGGAAAATAATTCTTGCATTTATATAGAACACATGACTTAGCTTTGTGTTTTCCTCCAACTTAGGATCTCCTAAAGATATACTTTAATAGTGGCCATTTGTCCTGCAATATTCTTCTCTTCTTGTCTCTCTGCCACCACTCTTCACTAACTCCTCTCAGCCATTTTCATTCCATTTACAGATCTTGAAAGGAGAAAGAAGGCATAATAATGTGCAGGGGCCATGCACTGCTCATGTCCAGCTGGAGAGAGAACTTCAATGGAGTCCCTGGAGTATTTTCCCCCCCAGCCTTCATATTCCTCTGGCGTATTTTGGTTTATATATTTTCTCATTTAACTTCCGTTTTGCTAAATTCCAGTTTACTGAAGGAGATGATTAACTCTGGGTGATGATAATTTTGTTTCACTCTCCAGTTATCTTCCCAATGAGACACACACACACACACACACACACACACACACCACTGAATAGCTTTTCATGCCTTGTGGAAAAATAAAAACTATGAGTAGCTTCTGTCATTAGGATAATTGGGATTTGTGTATCTATCTCCCCAATTTCTGCCTAACCTAACCATCTACTTCACTTCAAATTAGGAGTAAAAAAAATAAAGGATTCTCTCTGATTCATTTTTTTTTCTTTCTTGTCATTTTCACAGAACTTTTTCTGAGGCCTATGTGAGGGGAGAATGGGGAAGATTAAAAGTTAAGAAATTCATCTTTGCCTTTCCTTGCTTGCCAAATCAACTTGGGAAAAGAGGTAATGAGATGCATTTCCCTTTGTTTGCTGCTTGGATTATTTAAATATATTAATATGGATATAGATGTAAATATATAGATAAAGAGATACAGATATACAGATTTAAAATTTCATATTTCACTTTTCCCCATTTTTACCAGTATCGAATACAGTTTATTTTATGTGGCTTACTATGCCAACATAAATCATAATTTGGCAATAAATTTGGGTTTTCAGGACTTTTATTTAATTGGACTAAAATCTTGATTTTGTATTATATGATTATTCTTTTATTTATATGTATCAATGCAGTTTATACATGCCTTTAGGCATATATACCACTCAAACAACATGTCAGTGAAACAATCCTGTTCTTATTGCTACTTTGACAGAGTCCTAGTAAACCCCAAAGCAGGGGGGAGGAGAGTAAAGTCATAATAATGTTGAAGTTTTGAGACAAAACTTTTTCAAATTTGGTCTCTGAACACAGAGACTTGATTAAGTTTGGGTAACAATCACGATAAAACAGTTGGTTATTAGTAGGCAAATAAAGCAAAGATTTTGACTTGATTATCTCTAAAAGTCTTGGGGAATAAACAGTCACTTGATGCTATCTTTAAAAATGGAAAGCTTAAAGGAGCACCTGGGTGGCACAGTTGGTTAAACATCAGACTCTTGGTTTTGGCTCAGGTGGTGATCTCCAAGGGTCCTGAGATTAAGCCCTGGGTTGTGCTCTGTGCTCAGCAGAGTCTGCTTCAGACTTTCCTCCCTCTGCCCCTCTCTCCTTACCCCCCTCGCTCTCTTTCAAATAAATAAAAGATAAATCCTGAAAAAAAACAAAAAGCTTTAATTTTTGTACACATGGGTTTTTTAGAACAACGAAGTCATCTGCAATTCATATCTCCCTTATCAAGAGTTCCCTGAAGTGAAAGTATAATTTCATGTTGATGAAGATTGTATATAATAATAATAAATTCATGTTGGAAGTAACTGAGAGCTCTGTGTAGATGGTTTTGATTAAAATAATGCATCAATTAAAAACATAATATGTAGAATCCTCTCATTTTCAGTAACTAAGTTAATGTATTACCCTAGTATATCCTGTTTATAATTTAATCCTTAATGAAAGCAACTGAATCTATAAAATAAAATATACAACTAAAAGGGAATTTAGTAATCTTCT
The DNA here is from genome assembly GCF_011100685.1 of Canis lupus familiaris. Taxonomy (NCBI): domain Eukaryota; kingdom Metazoa; phylum Chordata; class Mammalia; order Carnivora; family Canidae; genus Canis; species Canis lupus. The sequence continues at coordinate 20,959,924 of NC_049243.1, forward strand.
TTCCAGTGCAGAAATATGCTCTGCCAAATCCATGATATGCAACTATCCAGTGCTGACAAAATAAAACAATCGTGCCAACAAAGCTCCCTTAATATCAGTATAGAAGGAAGTTGGAAAACAATTTAACATTAAAATAAACATTATCAGATGTGCATATGCATGTTAAATTAATATGAAAGTGACTACAAGTCTGTATAGAATTTTACACAAATTTAAACAGTAAAATGGAAGAAAGAAAAATTAAAGTCTTCTTTCTCCTTGAGAAACGAATAGATGCACCTAGTGATTGTCTCCTGTATACATTATTAGAAGGTTAATTTCAGAGTAAGGTATATGTGGTCCCAAGGGTCAGAGAGAGCCTGCAACCTTGCATTGTAAAATCAAACTTTGGTCTTCTTATCCAGCCTATTTCACCTCCAGGGAGATCCTACAGAGGAATGAACAGGGAGGCAGATGCTGCCTCAGCCTTGAAAGAAAATGTTGCCACTTTACCCCTATATGATCCCTTTTCCAATACTTCCTTTTCTTCATGTATTCAGGTTTGACATTCTGTTATTTGCTATAAGATTCTGTATACATATCTACTCATAGTTTTTTTTTTTTTTAATCTACTCATAGTTTTTAATCTTGTGTTGTGATTTATTCATTTTCGTCTGCCTCCTTTAACTAGACTCTGGGTTCATAAGAGAAGAACTATGTTTTCTTCTTGGTTTACTACCCTATCTCTAGTATGCCACATAGTCAGTACTTGAAAGAAAATGGAGTTATTTATTTGATAGAAGTATAATCTCATCAATATTTCCATTAAAATGCAATATCTAGAACAGAAAGTGGTGCTCTGGTGTAAAGTATGGACTATACTTCTTGAACTTCACACACTTTGCTAAAATTCCCAAGCCTTGGGAAACATTGATTTTTCTACTGCTAGGAGCATCATGAATGATTATGCTCTTGCAGCCGATCGTGCTTACCCTGATCTTTTTAACTTCTATTTGCTTGCATTAGCATGGACTAATACATTTTTCATTAGAAACTGCATCTAATGCTCATTTCATACTTATTTTTGCTCTATTAATGGTTTTTATGTTTCAAGACCCAGGCAATCTAAGGACTGGGTAATTGTATAAATGGAGGATTATCAGTGTGATGCACAAATCATTTTTGATCCAATGTTATAAATGTTTAATTTCTATGATTTCTGATGTGACCTCTCTACTAACACAGCTTAATTGCACTTCTAAGGGCAGCAACATATATCAGCTGAAATAGAGGTACTGCCTTCTAAATTAGAATCTGCCTCCACATAATAAGAAAGATTTAGAAGCTGCAAATGTCTTCAAACTGTTTTTAGTTTGGAACTATGGAGACTTTTTACTTAAGTTTTGATTGAAATTAGTATTTATAGAATGATGTGGACAGATATTCTGCTGGGTTTGTATAACAGAAAAAGACTAAACTGTATGGAGATGTGGCTCAACTGGAGCAACTGAACAGTGTGAGAACAATTGGAGAGAAAATGGGACATAGAGCCAGAACTTAAAATATTTCGATGCTTTAGAGAAAATACATATTTGAGAAAATTTTCACTTAAAATCAAGTTATAGAGGCACCTCGGTGGTTCAATTGGTTAAGCAGCCGACTCTTGGTTTTGGCTCTGGTCATAATATCATGGGTTGTGAGACTGAGCCTGTGTTGAATTCCTATCTCAGGGCTTGGAGAGATTGCTTGGACATTTTCTCACTATACCCCTTCCCTCACTCGTGTGCACTCTTTATCTCTAAAATAGATAAATAAATCTTAAAAAAAAAAAAAAACAAAAAAACCCAGAAAAAAACATAATGCCATTCCACTATCTTATATTCACATGTAAATATTGAAGTGCCACGGGAGTATGAACTATTAATGAGAGCTAAAATATTTTCTAACATCCTCAACTAAAATTTCAATAAATATATAGAAGGTAATTGCTGAAAAGTGGAATATTATTTAAAACAACATTATACAAAATACCAAATTAGAGAAGTTCAGACTCTATGTAAACAGATGCTAATGAATGGAAAAATATATTAGAATTAAAATCTTATCCCGATTTTTCTAGGGACTATCAAAAATTATTGCAATGTAAAATATGTAAGCTAGGTTAATTTTTATTAAAACATGTTCTAAAATAGAGTAAAGGTTTAATATGTTTTTAGAATGAGATTTTAGAGGGAATGTTTGATCTCTTTGTGTTATTAAAATTTCAGCAGTGCCTTTTACAGAGTGTAGATTACCATTAATCTATCTGACTAATTTTCAATTTTGAAATTTTTATCTTTAGCTGTTTAAAGAATATAAGATTAGAAGTGGCATTTAAGGAGAGATTTGGCAAGTAAAATGTCAAGAGCTAGGAATGCCTATGAGGAGTAGTTTTAGCAAAGTCAAAATGTCCCTCAGATTTGGCTGTTATGAGTTTAGAGTAAATTAAGACAGCCACATTGACATGTACGTAAGTAGCTAGAAAAATGGAATTAGACCTTTAGTGAATTATATGGTGAAAATATCCAAAACAATGAAATTGAGTCCTCTTTATTCAATTTGTTGACTAACCCTGAGTCAAACAAAATTGACAGGGTGTGAGAACTAGATGTTTCTGTGACTAGTTTAAAATAAAATTATGGTGGCCTCGTAATGCCAATTTGTATTAGAGCCTCATCTAATCATCTCCAGGTAGACAGAAAAAGATGGATTTCAAAGAAACTTTTGAGTCGGTATTAGATTTTATTTTATTTTTTGCCAATATTAACATCTCTTTCAGTCTCTTATACTTCTTTGATAAACCAGGCACATATACATAATCATAATTTTCTTCTACACTTTACAAAGCACTGGCTTATCATGGATGATGATTTATGCTTGAAAAAGCATCAAGCACAATGCCCAATGCTGTAGAACTTTATTAAAAGCCTATCTATCAGTTTAGAAAATTCAAAAATGTAAAATCAACTAAAGATTACATTATAATTCATGTGACTTAATGTTATTTCATGGATAAACACAAGATTTTTTTTTAAAGATTTTTATTTTTACTCATGAGAGACGGAGAGAGAGAGGCAGAGACATAGGCAGAGACATAGGCAGAGCAAGAAGCAGGCTCCCCATGAGGAGTCCGATGGGGGACTGAATCCCAGGACTGGGGATCATGACCTGAGCTGAAGGCAGCCACTCAACCACTGAGCCACGCAGGAGCCCACATACGAGTTTTTGATTCAGACTTTGTTTCAATGCTTGCTGTGTCATTTGCTAGTGTCCACTTACTAGATATGTATCTTGAACCATTATTAAAACTTTCATCCAATTTTCACATGTATTAAATAGTAATAACTAATGTTATTAGGTAGATAGCAAGAGTTATGATTTTTAATAAGATATCAATACTTTACATTTTTAAGTATCATTTAAATATTAACTCTTGCCAATGACATTTTAAAATGAATTGTATAAAGAATGAAGCCCAACTTGTTACGTAAACATATAAATGTGAAAGAAGTTAAATATTCATAAAGTAAACCTTTGTTCTGTTTCTTCAAAAGACATCAAGATGCATGTCATCTGTCATTAAACATCAGTCAGAAATGGGTGAAAAAGAAGCACTTAGATATATTGAAACCTTTTTTTTTTTAAACAGATGGACAGGCAGGGTCAAAACAAGATTGGAAAATCTACTCACGAAGAACATCCTAAGGTGAACAAAATTTCCATCTTTCAGTAGACTGAGTAGAACACGAGAAAACTATAGAAGAACTGGCTTTGTAAATAACACAAATAATTAAAATCATAAAATGGACTAAAATCAATACAAATAGAGAAGACAATAATTTGACTAATAAATTTCAGAGAATACTTTCCCACAAAGGAAATTCCAGGCCCAAATGGCTTCATAAGGGAACTCATTTAAGCATTTAAGAAAAAATACAATACTCATATTACATAAAACACTTCAAAGAATAGGAGAAGGAGCATTTCCCTGGCAATTTTATTAAACCTGTATAACCCTCATATTGATACCCTCATATCAAAACATCAATTACAAGAAAATAAAATAATAGGCAAATATTTTTAAATAAAAAAATCTGGAGAAGAAATACATGTTATTTCAGAAATGTAAGATTGGATTAATTTTTAAAAATTAATCATCATAATTTACCACAGATAATATAAGGTTTTTCACTTTATTTTGTTTTGAAATGTTGTTTCAACTCAGTTTTGAAGCCTTGTACAATCTAGTTACTTTCTCTTCTTAAGCAACTGATTAAGTTCACACCATTTCCCTTATCAAGATCTCACAAGTCTGTCATACACCCTCCCCAGTAACCTGTGGGGCCAAGTATCAGACAACTAGGGACAGTCCTCTGCTCTGGAACATGCAAATTAGTCAACTGACAGGGAACCTGCAAAACCTAGCTCACCCACCTCACCTGCCATATATGTAAACTGTCCCCTACAGTTCCAGCTCACTGTGACCTGTTCCCAGGTCCTTACAGCTCCCTGTGTGATCCTACCTGGTGGCTTTCTCCCATTTGGAGCTGTGAAAAAAAACAGTGCTGCCTTCTATCTACACAAATGTTAATGTATTCTTTCATGCTCTCAAAAAATCTTTACATTTTATAAAGCACCACCTTAACAATGTTTGGAATTTTTAAATGTGGACATACATGTCACATTTTAAAAAATATTATTTATTTATTCATGAAAGACACACAGAGAGAAAAGCAGAGACGTAGGCAGAAGGAGAAGCAGGCTTCAGGCAGGGAGCCTGATGTGGGACTCCATCCCAAGACCGCAGATCACGCCCTGAGCCAGGGGCAAGTGCTCATCCGCTGAGCCACCCAGACGTCCCTGTGTCACGTTTAAAAAAATTTCTTGGCAGTTTATTACTTTACATTTGTATGTATTACACCAAATTAGTATTACTTTTAGATTCAAATTTTGATGGTCTATTGCTAACATATAAAATTAATATTAATTTTTATGTTTTTATATATTTACCTTGTATGTAGCAATATACCTGGTTCATTTATTAATTTTATTCATCTCTTCATGGGTTCATGGTTTCTATTATATATATAATATAAAATTTTATATGTATATAAGATTATGAAATTTACAAATCATGATAGCTTTACTTCTTTTTCTCCAAATACCATACTCTTCTTTTTCCTTTTATTATGGTACTTCCTAGGATTCTCAGTTCAATGTTTACTAGGAAGTCTCATAGTACATATCTTTGATTTGATTCTAAACTTATGACAGAGACTTAATTTAACATTTAAATAATATATTCATTGAAGGTCTGTATAGATATCCTATCTGTGTATAAATGAGATCTCTTCTACTTACAATCACTGAAAGTGTTTATCATAAATGGATGTTGGATATTTTCCCAAATAGTCTTTTGCCGTGAATACAATGATCATATGTTTTTATCCTCCTTATTTTGTTATGTGGATAATTTACATGGAAATATAAAGGAATTGGAATACTAAAATACTGTATTACTAAAGAGGGAAAAATAGTTAAAAGAAAAAGGACCTGGGACACCTGGGTGGCTCAGCGGCTGAGCATCTGCTTTCGGCCCAGGGCGGGATCCCGGAGTCCTGGGATCGGGTCCCACATCGGGCTCCCTGCATGGAGCCCGCTTCTCCCTCTGCCTGTGTCTCTGCCTCTCTCTGTGTGTCTCTCATGAATAAATAAATAAAATCTTAAAAAAAATCTTTAAAAAAAAAAAAAAAAGAAAAAGAAAAAGGACCAAAAATCATAAAGAGAAAACACCTGCTGTCCATAAGAAAATATATGAAAAGAATGTTATTAAAATTATAAAATTCTTGGGCAGCCCTGGTGGCTCAGCGGTTTAGCACCACCTTCGGTCTGGGGCATGATCCTGGAGACCTGGGATCGAGTCCGACGTCAGGCTCCCTGCATGGAGCCTGCTTCTCTCTCTGCCTCTCTCTTTCTCTGTGTGTCTCTCATGAATAAATAAATAAAATCTTAAAAAAAAATAAAATTATAAAATTCTGATCATCAGAAAACATCAAAATTTTCAGTCAGTAATTCACAAAATGGTAAAATATATTTACAGTACTGCATTGGAAAAATTGCTCATCTTCGAATATAGCACAAAAATTCTCAATAAGAGAAGAAAAGTATCCCAGTAGAAATGTCTGCAAAGGTTTGAATTGACATAATACAAAAGAAGGTATTTACATAGTCATTAGATATAAATGATAAGGTGATCATTTTTTTTAAATTAGGGAAATGAACATTATGGCCAGTATGAAATATCACTACTGTACTGATTGGTTCCTCTGGTACACAGATGTCAGGAAGAGGGTTGATATAGATGAGATGCACGGGGGATAGCACCTGTAAAAGATCAAGGGTAGAGGAAGCAAGTAAAATACTTAAGGTTGCAGTACAGGCTTGTGAAGGAAGAGGGAGGAACATGGAGTACTGGGAAGGAAGAACCTCAGCCTTCAGAGGCGGCCTGAGAATGTTTTAGCCAGCCTAAAGAGGAGAGTCAGTACAAATGTTGCCCACAGAGAAATTCTGCACTTTTGAGAAGTTGCAAGGCCTTCTAGCAATGCTGTACTCAGTCACTGGCTTGACAGTGCCAGAAAAGCACAGGGTCTCAGCTCAAAATCCAAGGCAGATAATATGAATAACTGCTGGTGACTATCAGCCAACTACATTCTTTGTGTTAGGTTCTCTTTTGAAGGTTATCTGAGAGACAGAATTCCAAGTCTTCTATAACCACAAACCCATGACAATGGCTAAATCTAAAATAATTTACAAAAATAATTCTTGAACTCTCACATATTGCTTGGTGGCAGTATAAATTGGCATAACTATTTGAAAACCTGTTCATATGCCTACACTTTATCCCTGAATATATGTTCCTAGGCATAAAGTCCCAAAATAATTGAAAGCATTTGTCACCAAAGAGATTTGCACAAAATATTTATAGCAGCTTCTTTCATTAAATGCCAAACATGACAAACAATCCAAATTTCTGTTAGTGATAGATAAATTTTGGCATATTCATTCATATAATGGAATACTGTGCAGCCAGAATAAATAAAATACTTAGATTTTACACAATAATATGCAGGAATCTTAATAGTCAGTAGGTTGAGTCAATATACCAGTTGCCAAATGCTACATAATACATGATTCTATTTAAATGGATTGCAAGAACAGGCAAGTAGTCCAGCTTTTAGAGCTAGTAACCCAGTTACTTTGTTGCTATGCTATATATACGTCCCCCCCAAGCCCCGCAAAATACTACAGGTTTTGCAGTAATAGCACCCTTTGCCTATGAACATTTCCTGAACACATCAATCCTCTATTTCAGGTGTACATTGAACTCTGTCTAGAAAAAAAATTCCCAGCTACATCATTCCTCCACTTTTTGAATGGTTAAATTGTTTTAATTCTGAAAAGTTTGATTTTAAAGTTGCCTCATTTGGCAAAATTTATAAACCCTGGAAATAATAATATGCTCCCACTATGTGCCCTCATGGAAAAGATTGTGAGGTTCTGTTCTAAGCACTTCACATATATCATCTCAGTTATCATACAAACACAACTATCAGATAGTTAATATTTCCATTGCCATTTTGCATTAGTAAAATTAAAACATAGAAAAATAAGTAACTTACAATGCAGCATACATTTACTTATTTTTTAAGTAGGCCGCATGCCTTAAGGTGGGGTTTGAACTCACGATCCTCAGTTTAAGGGTCGCATGCCCTTACTGACTGAGCCAGCCAGTTGTCTCGCATACATTTTATAAAAATGGTGAATCCTTTGTTTATTGTTTCCTTTAACATTTCCCAACAATTCTCTAATTCTAACTCACATTTCTCTTTCCCCCTAACTTTACAATTGTACTCTAGGATGTTGAGTACTACAGACTTTAATAATGTTTCGTTATACTGATACTGCCTATCCTCAAGTGCCTCATATATATCAGGTCTGCATTAGCTATTTAAATTTCACTGAATGTATTCAGTGAATAAAAGTCATTTCTTTATCCTAATGGATAATAATATGCAAAATTGTTTACCTACCTATAAGAATTCACACTAAATGCATGAATACTTGGTTTTATATGTCTTTCTTATGACCTTACTTGATGTTAATCAATTTAGTTTCTATAGAATTTTCTTTAGTAATAGATTACCAATATATTTCTGTCAGAAAGACTTGGTAAAAGAGGAGAGCACTTATGAAGCAATACCCAGGGACCAAAGATACAATGGTTAATGTGAAAGATCATTATAATTACATTCTATTATAGCATTGATTAGAGTGCTTCTGTGAATTAAATGTATCATCATTCATTGGGACTTACCATTATGGAAATAGATGACTCTCTAGCATGATGTCTTATTGTACTGATTTTTAAACAAAAGGTCAAATTTACTGGTAGCTAAAATTACATATATCTAAAGGGATTTTATATACATATCAACTTACACATTTATTCAATTATTTGCTTTGCATATCCATTTAAATACTGGATTCAAAATATTAGTTAAGATCTAATATATCATATGTTAACTAACTTATATTTTTTAAATGCTTTACTTTCCCTTATAGTATAGTATAGATATAGTATTGTATAATTTACTCAGGAACGTTCCTTTAGAGAGTTAATGTTATAATTCCAAATCAAGGTAAGCTCAAGGTCGTCCTGTTTATAGGTAACTCAACATTTGCCTGTATTTTGTTTACAAGTACTAGGATCATTTTCTTCCCAAGCTTTTTCTTTCTTCCATGAGAGGCTCACCTGCAATCCACATGAGAGGATAGAATGATTTTTATTCTGATGTTTGGTGAAAATTTTTAAGATAAATTTAAATTTGTAATTTTATAAAAAAATTCATCAATATGAAAATGCTAAAGATAGCAGATGTAAAAATCTCCTATTAAGCATTAAATTGACATCTCTGGGTGTGCATGAATGTATGTTTCATTAATAAATGACATGTTAAGCACTAGAGAAAACAACAACATCCTTAATTAAATGACTTTGCAGATGGATGCTGATAGCCCAAGCCATTGAAACATAAATGTTACTTCACATCTTCTAAGCATTCTACAAACTGACATGCAGTGCTGAAGCAATGTTAATTTTGTCAGATTCATCCTATATATTTGCAATTTTATCATGCTGTTGTGAATAACAAAACCCATCTTCCTGAAGAGTATCAGTTTAACACTTGAATAATCTATGCCTTTCTCTGGTTATTGTCTTTAAGTACTATGTCAGCATGTTGGGGAAATTATTTCTCCGATAGAAGTTAATTCCAAGTTTATTTGTTTCAATGAGTATAAGTTATTTTTCTTTGGGAGGATTGAATGCACTTAATCATCAGTATATCTGATTCTCATTTTATGTGAGAAGTGAGGATATCATTGAATTAAAAAAATGTTAGGCACTGCAATTAATAAAATTAATTTTTAGCAGCTATAAAGAGGAACAGCCATGAAAACTAAGTTTATATTGTAAGATTCCCATTACTATAGTTTTGGGACCAATATTTAACTTAATCTTATTTTCTTTTTGAAAAGTAACTAATAGGTTGCTGACACCAAATTGTGCGTATAGAGTTGGTTCATTTTGAATATATCAAAAATGAATTAAGGTAGTTATGCTACTGCCTTATTTTTTTTATTACAACAGGTATATCCACCACATTTAATCAAATCAAATGATCAAATCAATATTATTGCCTTGCAACATATGCATCAGCTTGATTCTATATAATAGAACTGCATTGATACTCATTAAGAACTTATGTGTAATTATTTATAAAGCATATAAAGATACACAAAAATAACTCGTGTTTTGTGTTTATTATTCAAATCTTATGTTGGTATCATTTTTAGTAATGAAAATTAATTAGGTGTCTTTGATGTAAGTATGTTCCAGGCTAAGTTATTAAATTTTAGTTGATCACTCTGAACACAAGCTCTCAGAATGTCTTTTGAACAAAAAACAATATATGAGATGGTTTCATTCTCAATTACAAAATAAAGATATAGGCATCTTGTGTCAGGTAACTTTCTAAGAAGAATAAAGACATCTTAAAGAGCCTGCACTTTTCTAACTCGAGCTTACTTATGCATAGTCAAAGGAAGAACTGGGAGATGTTGGGCTCTCTTGAATAAGAACGATACCTCAAAAGTAAATTAATGCAGGGTTTCTAATAAAGATTGACAAAGAAATTGACTAATATCTTTTATTCCCTAACAAAGTAGTTTGAACATGGCAAATATTTCTACATCCTTGATATAAAAAATCAAGTTCAGCAGCAAAAATTCTCCAAGTAGCATACATTGAAAGCCTTAGACTAATAATCTCTTAAATATAGAAGGGAGCATGGCTTGATTGGTTCTTGGTAATGGAACTGCTCAGAACCCAGCCTTCACAATCACATTTACTTTTTGTTGGTTTGTTGTTTGTTTTTAAACAAGAGATACTTAAGTCTTCTGAAGTTTAATTTATTAATATAAGTGCAATTTAGGACAATATGTTGAATTAACCAACATTTCCAGGTTCATTCTAGAAACAAACCAGAGAAAGGAGGAAGAAGAAAAAGAAGTAGAGTATTTTCTAAGAAACCACAATAACAGCAACAATGATAAATTGATGATAAACCTTTGGGAGATGCAAAGTGGATAATTCTTAATTGGACAAATTGGGGAATGGGGAAGCTCAGCTAAAAACAAGGGTAGCCAGGAGAACCAGAGATGTGGGGGGACATTTACAGAGAAAAAAATATTCTAAAGATAAATTGTTAGAGGGCTCATAATAAAGAACAGCAGTGAAACTGGCCAGTGGCTATGGTTAAAATTTCTGGAGCCAAAAACTCTAATGAAATAGAAGATAGTTTTATTAACCTGAAAAAAGTTATTTATCAAGGAAATACCACAGCACTGTACAAAATGAAACAATTCTAAAAGTATTGCTCAATGTTTGCAACAAAGTAAGGATGTGAGCATCCTAGTACTAGTACTAGTTTCAGAAATGTATACTGTATACTGAGAAATATAATAATCATACTGATCTTGGCACTAAAATAATAAGACAATGTAAGTAGTATAATGTTTGGAAGTGAAAAGTCAAAAGGTTTGTTATTTGGAGACACTATAATGCTTTAAGTAAAAAATTCAAGAGAACCAATTGGACTAAATAGTAGACCAATAAGAGAGTTCAGCAGCTTTGATTGATAAGACATCAATATTAAAAAGACAAAAGTGTTTATGCCAAAAATAAGAGGAAATGGCAAAACACACCACTTACCTAGGGAGACATGTAAGCTATCATTTAGCATGGCTCAGGATCAGTTGAATAAATAAAATATAAAGTCAGTTATAAACATACATACCTGAGGGCTTCATTTGTAATCAATGTCACATTACAAAATCATGTTCATAGAAATTTGAATTCAATAACATGGAGTCACTGCTTTATGACACTTAGACTAGTAAAAAATTAGAATGTGGGATAAAATTAAGAATAGGTAAGAATGTATAGAAATTATTTCAGCAGTAGGGATAGGTAACATTATTTTTGAAGACTAATACAACCCGAGTTGAGAGTACAACATATGTAACACAATTTAACTTTTGCAAGTTAAAAAACAAACACAAAAAAACAAACATAATTTTTAAGAATTACTTCCAACTAGCTACATATATTTTAATTATATACATGCATGCATATCTTGCATATAGATTTTATATACATAAACACTTTATAAAATGCATGTATATAGATATCTAAGCTTTATTAGAATACAATTATTCATGTACTCTGTGTATACAGTAAAAAATGAAATCGATTACAATCTTTTTCACAGTGACATGTATCACTCCAACTCATGATGGAATAAACAGTTTTCCAAATTAAGCATCCCTTCTGCCCTTAAAATATAGTGACTTAGTATGTATTCATGACCTTCAACATGTAGAAAGAACAGTGTTCCCAAACATTTGCATGTCATTTGAGTCAGAAAAATTAGGATATTTAAATTTTAAAATTATTTATTTCAGGCTCCTATTTCAGACTTACTGAATTTGAATCTCTAAATAGGGCACTGAAAGCAGTATAATCTTAATATATCCTGAGTGACTCTGGTAAGCAACCATTTTTGGACAACAGGTGTTACAAATGCTTACACTAGGGACCCCTGGGTGGCTCAGACGTTGAGTGCCTGCCTTTGGCTCAGGGAGTGACCCTGGAGTTCTGGGATCCAGTACCACATTGGGCTCCCTGCAAGGATCCTGCTTCTCCCTCTGCCTATGTCTCTGTCTTCTCTTTGTGTCTCTCATGAAGAAATAAATAAATAATCTTAAAAAAAAAGCTTACACTAAAAACTTTAAACTATGGCAGTAAAGAAATATTCTTTCCCTTATGAAAATATTACATGTAATTTTTCAGTGTTGTTTTCTTAATTTGTATTATAATTAAATATATTTTGATTTTAAAATATTAGAAAAATTAAACATTAGTATATTAGCATGCTTTTAATTTCACTCTACCTAAGAATATTTGTTACATTCCAATTTGAATTGTATAGCTAATTTTTATTATCTAAACATGAAATATTCTTTTTTTTTTTTTTTTTTGAAGAGACATATATTTAACAGAAAGATACATTGGCAATTTTACTAAGTGAAGTTGAAATAGCCTCAGGGGAAAAAAAAAAGATTCCTCATGAAGTCAGGTACTTTTCCTTTTTGTGTCAAATTTTAGGAATGAATAATTGTCAATTATTTACCTGCTAGTCTTCAGATCAACTTCATGTTTGAAACACATACAGGCACACACGCATAAATATATTTCTGTTTTAAGAGGAGAAAAGCTCAAGGTCAAGTGATAATTTGGTCCATAGAAAATGTGTATTGTGTATGAAAACCTGATCAAAAGAGGTGGTTTGTGGAAAAATATTGGCCAGAAATGCAAAATCATACAATCAAAAGAATGGAATTTTAAGTCAAAATTTAAAAGCAATGTTGCTTGAATAAGTGCGTTAAATATATATTTTTTAAAATATGCCATTTTATGATTATTTTGATTTTTGGTAATAGGCAAATTTGGAGAGGCATACAACTGTATTGAAAATATAAAGATACATTAGTAAGAGAAGACTAAATATGACTTATATGTGTTTTATAAGTAAATAAATATCATAAGATATAGAGACTTCCAATCAATTCAGAAGTATATTTTCCTTGTCTAAATAAATCAAGGTATTAGTTTAACATCTTAATATTACTAAGCTGGTAAATGAACATATTTCAAGCAGGCCCTTACAAAAGCTTCCTTGGAAAAGAGGAAAAAACTGGAATATGATGTGATCATCCATGTTTTCTTTTTTCTTTTTTTTTAAATTTATTTTTTATTGGTGTTCAATTTACTAACATACAGAATAACCCCCAGTGCCGTCACCCATTCACTCCCACCCCCCCCCCCCGCCCTCCTCCCCTTCTACCACCCCTAGTTCGTTTCCCAGAGTTAGCAGTCTTTACGTTCTGTCTCCCTTTCTGATATTTCCCACACATTTCTTCTCCCTTCCCTTATATTCCCTTTCACTATTATTTTTATTCCCCAAATGAATGAGAACATATAATGTTTGTCCTTCTCCGACTGACTTACTTCACTCAGCATAATACCCTCCAGTTCCATCCACGTTGAAGCAAATGGTGGGTATTTGTCATTTCTAATGGCTGAGGAATATTCCATTGTATACATAAACCACATCTTCTTTATCCATTCATCTTTCGTTGGACACCAAGGCTCCTTCCACAGTTTGGCTATCGTGGCCATTGCTGCTATAAACATCGGGGTGCAGGTGTCCCGGCATTTCACTGCATCTGTATCTTTGGGGTAAATCTCCAACAGTGCAATTGCTGGGTCGTAGGGCAGGTCTATTTTTAACTCTTTGAGGAACCTCCACACAGTTTTCCAGAGTGGCTGCACCAGTTCACATTCCCACCAACAGTGTAAGAGGGTTCCCTTTTCTCCACATCCTCTCCAACATTTGTGGTTTCCTGCCTTGTTAATGTTCCCCATTCTCACTGGTGTGAGGTGGTATCTCATTGTGGTTTTGATTTGTATTTCCCTGATGGCAAGTGATGCAGAGCATTTTCTCATGTGCATGTTGGCCATGTCTATGTCTTCCTCTGTGAGATTTCTGTTCATGTCTTTTGCCCATTTCATGATGGGATTGTTTGCTTCTTTGGTGTTGAGTTTAATAAGTTCTTTATAGATCTTGGAAACTAGCCCTTTATCTGATACGTCATTTGCAAATATCTTCCCCCATTCTGTAGGTTGTCTTTTAGTTCTGTTGACTGTATCCTTTGCTGTGCAAAAGCTTCTTATCTTGATGAAGTCCCAATGGTTCATTTTTGCTTATGTTTCTTTTGCCTTCGTGGATGTATCTTGCAAGAAGTTACTGTGGCCGAGTTCAAAAAGGGTGTTGCCTGTGTTCTTCTCTAGGATTTTGATGGAATCTTGTCTCACATTTAGATCTTTCATCCATTTTGAGTTTATCTTTGTGTATGGTGAAAGAGAGTGGTCTAGTTTCATTCTTCTGCATGTGGATGTCCAATTTTCCCAGCACCATTTATTGAAGAGACTGTCTTTCTTCCAATGGATAGTCTTTCCTCCTTTATCGAATATTAGTTGACCATAAAGTTCAGGGTCCACTTAGGGGTTCTCTATTCAGTTCCACTGATCTATGTGTCTGTTTTTGTGCCAGTACCACACTGTCTTGATGACCACAGCTTTGTAGTACAACCTGAAATCTGGCATTGTGATGCCCCCAGATAACGTTTTCTTTTTTAAAATTCCCCTGGCTCTTCGGGGTCTTTTCTAATTCCACACAAATCTTAAAATAATTTGTTCTAACTCTCTGAAGAAAGTCCATGGTATTTTGATAGGGATTGCATTAAACGTGTAAATTGCCCTGGGTAACATTGACATTTTCACAATATTAATTCTGCCAATCCATGAGCATGGAATATTTTTCCATCTCTTTGTGTCTTCCTCAATTTCTTTCAGAAGTGTTCTATAGTTTTGAGGGTATAGATCCTTTACATCTTTGGTTAGGTTTATTCCTAGGTATCTTATGCTTTTGGGTGCAATTGTAAATGGGATTGACTCCTTAATTTCTCTTTCTTCAGTCTCATTGTTAGTGTATAGAAATGCCACTGTCTTCTGGGCATTGATTTTGTATCCTGCCACGCTACCGAATTGCTGTATGAGTTCTAGCAATCTTGGGGTGGAGACTTTTGGGTTTTCTATGTAGAGTATCATGTCATCGGCGAAGAGGGAGAGTTTGACTTCTTCTTTGCCAATTTGAATGCCTTTAATGTCTTTTTGTTGTCTGATTGCTGAGGCTAGGACTTCCAGTACTATGTTGAATAGCAGTGGTGACAGTGGACATCCCTGTCTTGTTCCTGATCTGAGGGGAAAGGCTCCCAGTGCTTCCCCATTGAGAATGATATTTGCTGTGGGCTTTTCATAGATGGCTTTTAAGATGTCGAAGAATGTTCCCTCTATCCCTACACTCTGAAGAGTTTTGATCAGAAATGGATGCTGTATTTTGTCAAATGCTTTCTCTGCATCTAATGAGAGGATCATATGGTTCTTGGTTTTTCTCTTGCTGATATGATGAATCACATTGATTGTTTTACGGGTGTTGAACCAGCCTTGTGTCCCAGGGATAAATCCTACTTGGTCATGGTGAATAATTTTCTTAATGTACTGTTGGATCCTATTGGCCAGTATCTTGTTGAGAATTTTTGCATCCATGTTCATCAGGGATATTGGTCTGTAATTCTCCTTTTTGGTGGGGTCTTTGTCTGGTTTTGGAATTAAGGTGATGCTGGCCTCATAGAACGAATTTGGAAGTACTCCATCTCTTTCTATCTTTCCAAACAGCTTTAGGAGAATAGGTATGGTTTCTTCTTTAAACGTTTGATAAAATTCCCCTGGGAAGCCATCTGGCCCTGGACTCTTGTTTTCTACTAATATTTACTGAATATTTATTAGGTTCCAATCACCATATGAGCTTTAGGGACTACAAAGAGGATTAGATAGGAAGTATGCCATCCATAACTCCACAGACTCATGTGCAAGACCTACTAATAAAAAATATATATATAAACACCTGGGTGCTCAGTTGGTTAAGCAGCTGACTCTTGATTTCACACAGGTCATGATCTCAGAGTCCTCTGATGGAGCCTTGAATTGGACTCTGCAGGCAGCAGGAGTCTGCTTGAGGATTCTCTATTTCCCTCTCCCTCTACCTTTTCTCCAGCTCATGTTCTCTCTCTTTCAAATAACTAACGAAATAAATCTTTTAAAAATATATGATGATGACAATTAATTAATACTTGTAATGAAAACAAGTAATTTCACATTATATAGTGTGTGATTACAGAGACATAAACACAATGGGAAATATATATTTATTTATAATATAAATATACCTTCAAACTAGAGCTACATTCATATCAAGAGTGAGTATTTATATTCTTTTGCAGGAAGATAAAAGTGAAAAGATTTGGTGATAAGCAAACAGGCAAATACAAAGAAAGAAGAAGCATTTCATAAGGGGTATAGTTTTCATAGAGAAACTAGTACAAACAGTCAGAGATTATCACATTTTTTTATAAAAAGTACCTTTTATAAAAATTTTTGCAAAGAACAGGGTAGCTGGGAACATGCAATGACATTACTCATAAATACAATTTTATTTACTTTAAAGGAATCTTTAAAAGGAATCTAGTTTTTCCTTTTTCATTCCTTCCTATTATAATGAAGCAATTTCTAGAATTCAAACAAGCTTGGCAAAACTTCAGTTTTCGCACAGAACCATTAAAGTTGTCTATTGCACAATAAAGGGGAAACATGCTTAGTGTTTGTTCTGTTTTTTTCTACAACATGTTCTTTTGTGTAGTGGATCCTGGAACCTAATAGGAAAGGTGACTATGTTAAAATGCTGAAGAAAAACAGCTAAATGATTATTATAGGTCATTTAGGGTATAATTAGCTTAATGCCATTCACAAATTAGAGACCTCTGGCAGCTACCTATGCCCGATCAAAATCTATTTTGTCTCTTTGACACTGGAGCAATATAAAATCTGCTGAAAGTTTGGCCCACAGAGAGGAAACACATTTATCCTTGGTCAATACATATTACTGGACTCAGTGGGACTTGAGTAATGGCAGCGACACCCTCTGTAATCAGCTATTTGTGTACTTACCCAGACGCCTATTGTGCAACTGATGGCATGCCTTTTGGCTTTTCTGTTAGAAGAACTATTTATTCTGCTGTGTAAATCAGATAAGTCAAATATGACATGACACAAGGGCAAATTGTGGCTCATGTTCTCCCTCCATAGGAATTATTGAAAAGGAAAAGGCGAAAAGGCATTATTTCTCTTTTTTTTTGTTTTGGTAAAAAGTAAATTTGATTGCATTATAACCTCAAAAGCATGATGTGCATTAAATGATTATGTTGCAATACAAATTAAGTAATAGGGGGCAAGTGAAAGGACATTCATTGCTGTCCAGGGGGTTAAACACTAAAACTCACAGATGAAAACCTTAAATTTGTAAACATTTGTTAAAACAGTCATTATTTCGAATTATGATTAGGTCATCATCCAGGTGGAATGTGCTGAATTAATAAAGATGTAAATTCTATATCCAGTCTTCCATAACAGTATAAGAAATTAACAACATAAAGTAGTAATTATAAAACAATTAACATTAAGGAGGAAAATACTGCAAATTAAAAAATCTAAAAATGTTCTATGAAAAACAGCATGTTTTATTTAAAAATACTTTATTTGCAGGTCATTGGTTAAATCATTTAATATTCTGAGACTTTAAGGGCCCTTAACTGATTAATGTGAGGTATTGTCTGAACTCAGCATTGAAGACACTATTACATAAAATAGTGTGCCCAATAAAGAAATGAATGTATATTGTATTTGCATCTCTTTTTAAAATCTCAGTGGGTAGTAGTTTTCATCTAGCTTTCCAGTCTTTGCTGGGGATATTTTTCCATGTAGAAGTCATCTTTAAAATTTCTAATACACATCTTAATAAAAATGAACTCCTGTCAATTCTTTGGTGTAAATACTTCTACCTCTACCATATCACTACAGGTAAGGTAACGCTTTCTCCTAATTTTCTATTCTTTGCTTGAAATATAGGTAAATACTTGATACCTTATAAGGAATAGCTACTCTCACACGGTTAAAATCTCATTAACACAATCAAAAACATTTGCTGATATTTTTTTCTAACTGTAAGACAGAATCTAAATTATAAAAGCCTCATTACTAGAATTTCGGAGGGGGCAAATCCATATATTGACTTGTAGACCTGAAAACTGGATAATTTTTTATGCTTGTATTTTTCATTCAGTTTCACATAATCCATTGTGGTTTCAGAGACAGCAAAGGAAAATGCCACCTCTCAGAGTGCTACAATGAAATAGACTCAAAGTCATGCAGATCTTTCAGTTTATTTAGTTACCTTATTTTTTAAATTAAAATATTTTAATTTATGTTTTCTTTTAGCAAACACTTTGAAGTCCTCACTATAAACCAAACAATGGATTTGGTTCTGGGCACACTAAGATGACCAGTAAGGACTGTCTTATAGCAATTGCAGTCTAAATCCATGGTCCCTAGACATAGGAAATGGACATTTGACCTACATGATTTCACTCATTATTTATTTGACCATGTGTTAGTCTTTATTAATTTATATGTAACTTACTACTGTGTCAAGTCCTGCGCTAAGCATTTCACAAATATGAAATATTTTAATTTTGCAACTGTATGAAGTAGAAAGAATTTTTGTCCTAACTATATGTGGGAAAAAATGAGCCTTAGAAAACTTATCTACCCAGGATTATATAGTTAATGCATAGTAAGGAATGTTGTACATGTTTTACTTAATAAACTTTATAAGCAGAATAGTGCAATAGAATTTTCCAGTCTAGTCACAAGAAATCTAAGGAGAATAGTACAATAGAATTTTCCAGTCTAGTCTCAAGAAATCTAGTTCCTGCTTCCTAGTCATGTTCCATGGAGGAAACAATATGTACATGGTCAAGTAACTTCTGGAAATATACATTTTTCCCTCTCCATACACAATTTATGTTAGGATTCATGAGATTGTGAGAATACTGCACTGAAAACACCTGCTTGACTTTTTTTTTTCAAATCCACCATAAACCCATTTTTTTATGTCAAGCACAAATTAATATTCCCTGCCACTTGTAATACACAAACACTTAGATAAACACTGATCTGCAGAAACAGTTAAGATTGTAAATTCTCCTTATGGACAGTGAAAACAGAAGAACAAAGAAAACCAGCTGGATTCTCTAGCATTCATCCAAAAATCAGTAACCCATAAATTCACTGGGCAAACGATGAGCTGTGTATCCCAATCCCTCTAGTCTTGGGAAATTTCGTGACAGGAATAAAAACAAACTTTAATCATCACTATTTGCTGTGGTCCATTTAACTGTGGTCTGTTGCATAACCTTAGACTCTGCTCTGATATCAAGGATGTTTCTTTGTGAAAGTGAGCTTTTAATTACTAGAACTAATAGGGGAAAGTGTGCAGCTGGCTAATTAACAAGCTAGCACCACTACCCAAAACAAAGTTAAATTACTTGGTCCTCTACTAGAGACCAATAGATCTATCCTATCTATAAACAAGACTGAACCTTTTTGTTACTTTACTTTCATTATCGTACCCAAGATTATTGATATGGTAGATGGTGCTCCATCCATTTTCTATGGCCATCTGTCACTTTAACATTGTTCCAGGTGGTAAGCAAGGATCAAGCGTAGGGTGATGCTGAACAGTCTTCTGAAATAATGGCAAAGGGAGTGAACTTATTATCCCCATTTTAAAAGATAAGATTCAATCATTTATCAAGTCCAAAATGATAATGCCTCACTAAAAAAAAAAGCAGAGCCATCCTAAGTAACTTGCCATCTTTGGGCTCAATCACTGCCAGAGTTTAGTAGGATTGGTATCATTCTTTACTCCTTGAAGGGCGAGTTTACCAAGTTTATTTCCCATTACTCCTTTCTGAAAGGCCCTAATAGCAGCACTTTTCTTCCTAAATTTTTGTAGATTGCCCTGTGTTTTTCTCTCTCTCTCCCTCACTCTCTCTCTTTCTCTCATAGGCTAAAATGTATGGTTTTCCAATTTCCTGCTCCTGTGCAATCATTTGCCTCTCTTTAATCTACAGTAAAACAAATGGGAAGCAATGCCTAAGAAATTATTCTGCAGTGTCTTAAGCATCCTTGCTTTAAAATTTAAGAGAGGGTTATAATGAGGTTCCCACTGTCATGCAAGACAGGTGAATCTGTAATTTCATGACACATTCAAGACTTATTTTCCATTTCGGTGGACTAAAATAAGTGTTTCTCATTCCTGGAAACCAAGGGACTATTTGCTGGCTTCTTACAAAATGTGTTATGAGTAAATTTAGCTCAATGAGCTGAGGGAAAAATGTGGAAGTAAGTCATGCTGATAGACAAAATGGAATAGAGCCCTTTGTAGTGCATTAGGAGGTACTCTCCTTTTTTACTCATTACCTGTATTTTCTCTCACTGTATTCAGAAAAATCTAAGTAATGAATGTGTTGAAGGCTTTTAGTAAAGAACTGATTTCTGAAAGGTGAAAAGAATTTAAAAGGAAAAGCAGTGGAGTTTTGTATCAGTTTGGGAAGTGGAGGAAGTTGTATTAACCAGTGAATTAATCAGATTAATGAATACTTCCACATTATTGGTTATTGGGAACTTTGTCTAATAGTTTATGAAAATAATATTGCATATCTTCCTTTGTTTGAGCTGCTATAATGCTCTGCCACAAACTCAGGGGTTTATTTGTGAAAACGTCATTTTTCAGAAATCGGGAGGCTGAAAGTTCAAACTCAGTGTGCCAATGTGGTAGGTTTGTGATGAGAGCCCACTTCTTGCCCAGTCCTCACATGGTGGAAGGGCCAAAGGGGATGTCTGAGGTCTCTTTCTAAGGGCACTAATCCCACCTATGAGGTTCCACCCTCATGACCTAATTACCTACCAAAGGTCCCACCTCCAAATATTATGACATTGGGGATTAGATTTCAACCTATGAATTTTGGGAGGGGCCACAATATTCTATGGATAGCAATGATTTCCACAGATAATGTTCTCATGGGAAGAAATACCAATGTATCCAAAAAATGATTTATTACACTGATAATTAATATTGCTTTTTATTTATATTAAGGAAAACTTTTTCAGATCTAATGTCATTTGTGAGTTATATCAGCATATTATCAAGGTTTCATATACTAAGTGATAAAAAACATCTAGGTAGAGTTTCCTTGAGCCATTAACATGTAATACTTTCAAAAAATAAAACATTTTTAATTACAAATACACAAAGCTGAGACTTGGGAGAAACAGGTAACAGATAGTCATTACATAGAAATATTTTAATCTATAGGTAATTCATAATGTGAAAAAGTTCAGAATATTTTAGACTTTATAAATCTAATAGGTCTGAATGAAAGCAAAGAGTTTCCATGAAATATACAGAATAAAATATAAAAGTATATTTTCCATATTTCAAGACAATCTTTTCTTCTCTGGATATGATAATTCATATTCATGAAAAGCACCAAAATGTTTTCAACTTTTCTAAATTTTACTATCTACATCTTTCTTTTGCCAGTTATCCATAGTGAAGATTTCCTTTATAAACTGAGAGAATTTGGATGGAAGATTCATTATGTATCACAGAACAACCATATTTGATCTCTCATAGCATTCAGTGACAACTTTATTTTATTATTCTATTGTATTCTACAATTGTCTTTTCACTTCCCTCTCCTCTCTGAATTCTTAAAATTGCAAAACAAGATTTTACGTATCCACAAGATGGTTCTGGACTCAAAAGTGATGCCTTAAATTTCCAGCATTAAAAGGAATTAAAAAGGAAAAATCCCCCAAGGACTTAAAGCCAACACATATTTTGATCTAAGACTATTTTTTTTTTTTTTTCAGTTTCATAGGGAGAAGTGTCTAAGAGATTAATGTTTTACTGGCTTAAAAGGGTATTTTTCTCCACTTCCATTGCCAACAAAGACTGGATAGCAAAAGGATTGTTTGTATTGTCTTTAAGATTGGAAGCTCCTATGGGAAAATATTTCCTCCACACACTATTTTTGGCATGAAGGAAATAATATTTGCACTTATGGCTTAGAAAGTGGACTAACTCTGGACTAACATCTTGATTACAGAAGGGAAGTGACTTAAGTTGAAGAGAATTTAATGGTTTTCTTTTTCTCTACAAAGTACCTGCTGATGTCTTAACTTTCTACTTTATTTCCTTATGTAGCATTCCAAAATTTATATATCAGAAAAGTACCTTATACTAATTCTACTCACATTCTCTGTGTGACCTTGAAAAAATAAATAGATCATCTCAGTCTTTGAGTTTCACTTAGAGAATGACTGGTTTTAACTTAAAAATTCTTTCCATTTCTTAAACATAAAGATTCTAGGGGGCTATATGCATACAAGTTTATGTAAATAAAAGTTAGAATAGATAGTGAATTGAGAGATAGATATGTTAAGACAGAATCAAACTTTTAGCTATTTATGTTCCCCTCAGAATTCCAAATTATGGTAATACATACTGCATTTTCTTCTTCTGCCAGCTGGAATTACTCTGATTAGGGAAGATGATCAGCAGCTAGAAACCCACAATTCAGGTATTGAAAATATAGACACTTTCATTCCTGTGCATTTTGGGAAACCCTTCATGGATATTTTTGAGGAATGTTGTTAAAGATATTTAAAAGTGGTCAAGAGGGGAGGTGGGTAGGGGGATGTGCAAAATGGGTGGAGGGAATGAGGCTTCAAGTCATGGAATGAATAATTATGAAGATAAAAGGTACAACATGGGAAATACAGTCAATGATATTGTAATCGTAATCTATGTGACAGATGGTGGCTACACTTGTGGTAAGACTAGCATAACTATAGAGATAATGAATCAGTATGTTATACACCGGAAACTAATGTAACATCGTGTGTCAACTTTACTTCAATAAAAATGTAAAAATAATAAAAATTAAAATGGTCAACACTCTAAAGCCTCCAAGGTGAGTCCAATCAAATAAATCTAGGAATTGCTTAACTTTGGGCTTTTGCAGTTTGAATTAAATTTCAGGAAAGTATTCCTTATCATCTTTAAGATCACTGGAATAGAGTTACTTTTTTATCTCTTCCTAATTCATCTTCCTTTGCTCTCTTAAGATTATACATGAACAAACATGGAACATATGGATCTTGTTAACCAAATAAAGTTATTTAGCAGAGAACTTGTGGAGGAAAATGTTTACACATTCATATTCTGAAAACCTAATCCAAGCAAGAGACTGACTGAAGCTATTACTAGGTACCTAAGAAATTCCAAAAGATATCCCTGTCATCATAATATGATTTTAAAAAAAATAGGGAATACCTTTGGACAGAAATAAAAATAATTCTGTTTCTATCCAGGTGATCCTGAGGTTGTAAGCCATTTAGTGATTTTAAAAAGTAAATTTGGTACAAGGATGAGGAGTGCATAGGTGGCAGCACTGTAAGCTGTGATTTGTACATAAAACAATGACCTAAAAATTATGAGAGAGTTTAAGATTCTGGAATTCACAAAGGCAGAGCAAGAATACAAAGACTCCAAGGAGAAAGTTACATAACAGTTCTTATATAGTGGTTTATCTTTCTCCTGAAGTATTACTCTTTTGTCTCTTATTTTGGTTTTTTGAATTACCAGGATGCAGCCCATTTTTGAGGTTGTTTACCTTTTCAATTTCAGGTAAAAACAACCGGAAATAAGGGACAAAAGACTGAAGCAGGGAGAAAAAAAAATCCCTTCAGGCAAATCTTGAACTCACCTTGTTATGTTATTAATGCATTAACCTCAAAGGAATCAATACTCCTTTGAGGACAGCACATTAGCAAATCTAATTCCTTTTTGTATTTGAAGCTGTTATAGAAATACTAGTTATTTAACTATGGTTTTGGAATTTTAATTCTCTTGTATTTGCATAGGCAATTTAAAGTTGATAAAATACTTTTAATATGCATGACTTAATTTTTATTTTTATCTGGATAGATATCTGTGAGAGGAGGGCAGAGTATGCATTGTTACCAGATTTCATAGAATAGAAGGGTGAAACTGATAGATTGGATAGTTCTTGCTCAAGTTTGTGAAGGAAGTTAAGTGAACTCCGATTCCATGGGTCTGAGCCCCTCACCTCTCATGGATTCTTCTCATAGACTACTGATCAGAGGCACTTTTGAAACATGTCCCATGTACAAAGTCCACTTCCCATATATGCATTCAGTTTTTTTTTCCATGAAAACGTTTCATAGAAGAAAAGATGTATTTCAGTTTGAAAGATAATAAACAGATAATTGGTTGTCTTGCTAAAAAAATGTTTTCTTCTCATACCTGATAATAAATTTTAAAATTTTCTATAGATGTTTATATGCTGTTCCTTTTACATTTTATCACTTTAGCAGGAAATTCCTATGCCCTCCTAAAATCTACAGATGTCTGTTGTTGTTTAATGACAAACACAACATGTAAACTTGGGAAAGTAAAGTATTTTTCAGTAATTGTACTTAGTCATTTTGAGCTGCCTTTCCCTTGGCTTCATTAATATATTAATATACAGACTAAACAAGAAATAATTAAAATTCAGGAAGGTAATGTGCATGTTTTTAATATTAAATAAAATTAAATAGTAATCCACAACGCTGTTGCCTTTCTTTAATGATAGCTTAGAAATAGAAAAAATGAGAGGAAGAATTATGTTTTATTCAATCTCATTCCCAGTGTGTGCAGCTTCATGAATGTTAGTAAACCGACTCTGTGTAATTGTATTTCAATAGGTTAATAAATCTAATTCTCATCTTCCAATTTGGACTACATCTAAAAATGTCTCATATTTAATATAATTAATTGATATCAGGTCTGAAAGTGGTTTATATCGAATAATACTTACATGACAGGTTGAATAAAATTATAAAATTTATAAATTTAATGTTAATGCTGTGCCAGTACCTTCAATTTGTTGTACATTTGTTATTTTAAGTTTATAATTTGGTTAGAGTGTCTTCCAGTTACAACACATACAGTAAAGGTTTCTAAGTTATCAAAACCTGGGACTGAGATTGAGTATGTCAAAAGTATTGAGATGATGTACACTAAGGATTTATGTGACAAAGAACAATCCAAAACCCACACATCCATATTGTAGGGACATCCTACATGGAGAGTCTCCAGCTTTGGAAGAAGTGAAGCCCTAAGCTAATGTATGCCTTGTTGTGCAGCCAAATAGCAGTAGTCTCCAACGTGTTTCTTTCCATATACTGAAACCCTATTGTCTTTTTAAAAAGTTTGCCAATGTGCAAGATGCAAAAGGAAACTTTGCATAAAACATCCTTATAAAACTTCAGTGGAATTCTGAATGAATAGAAGATAATTTCTCTCTCTGATCATATACGTGTACATATATGTGCTTATGTATAAATTTCTCAAAATAAAGACTGGCAAATGTCAGCAAAATTAATCCAAATTTAATATTGTCTCAGCAAAAAACATTTCCCTTGACCTGAAATAAACAAAATTTCATTGTTTCTTGTAGCATAATTTGTTAAAATGAGAAAGTTAAGTTTTAATGAAGACTTATCTACATTAATAGATAATTATATATATATATATATTTCCATGTTAATATATACACTCATCTACACATTTTAATTGGTGAATAATATCTGGATAAAATACAATTATAATATCTAAATTATTGCGTAAAATTACTAAAAGTAAAGGTGTGGCATATCATCTAGAAATTTGAACATTTATGTCACTAGGCTTAAAGGCTATTAGAGTTTTGTAGAATTCATAGCTAGAATTTTAATAATGTAGCTTCTTGTTATCTTTTTTATTCCTCTGATTTTTATACAAGTCAATTTTTAAATAATATACTTTTACCATCATTGAACTTATTATTCACTTCATGCTAACTGCACATGTGTATAGATGTATATTTGTCGTTTATAAAATATTGCAACAAAACAGCTCATAAAACCAAAATACAAATGTTCCTTTTAATTTTTTTTTCCTAGCAATGAAAACTTACCAAAGCAAGGAAGTTGGAACAAAGAGTAATTGGCTAGGTAGCTAATGCTTAGAAAATTAATATAAAAAACCCTTATTTATGTTATGGCTTCAAATTCACATTTTGCTTAATAGACAAATTAAGCAAACCAAGCATTAGCATAACCAATCAACCAAGAAATAATTATTAAACACCTACAACATGTCAGACAATATTTTAGAAGTTTAGTTCTGGGAATGAATAAAATGGACAAAAATCTCTACTATCATAGAGTTTATGTTCTAGGAGGAGAAGACCGACAATAAACATAATACATGTTTTCAAATGGTGATGAGTACCTTGGAGAAAATTAAGTGAAAGGACTAAAATATTCCAGGTGTGTGTGTGTGTGCTTATAGTGGTTCGGGGCTTGTCTGCTATATTAAAAAATGGGTACAGATGTAGGTAGGAGATGAATAGTAGAAATCACATCATACCGAGCATCCAGGACATTGTAAGTCATTGGCATTTTACTCGGAGCAACATCGAAGAAGTTGAACAGAGGGGTGTCTTGATCTAACTTAATTTTGTAAATAGACCAGAGTAGAGTTGTTGAAACATGGAATTCTGAACATGTTTTGATTTTGGATTTGATTAAACATATGCGAACAATAAATGTTCAACCCATGTAGCTACTGCCAAAGCCATCCTTGTGGTATGAAAACGTAGTAGGAATGTGTTATATTAAGCTTGTTTCACTGAGATGTATGCAAGAGACTATTAATTCTGTAAGTTTTGAATTCTTTGTAGGGTATTATATCACAGAAATATTTGTGCACAACCACACTTGAATAAATTAAACCTAGTTCAGTTAAGGATTTCTGACATTTAAATTTTGCTATTTGCATTTTTCTTTTATACTAATAATTGATAAAAGTTAACAGAACTTGTGAAAATATAGGCACTAGTCCTATTCAACATAAACACACATATTTCCTAATGAACTTACACATATCAAAATGGAAACTGTCCTATGAATTATTTATACAATATGTGAATAGTATATATTTTTCTAAAGATGTTAAAAGATACCATATAATGAAAAATGGGAAGAAAATGATTCAGAATCCCCTTTTCATATCACCACAGTTCTATACTGAATTGTCCTTAGGTATTCTAAAGTCTGTACATTGTGCCAAACAGCAAGCCTCATGAGAGTGTTTGTGAGCTTTGATTAGGAGCCAGTATATGGCCATTTTCATCTAATGCATCCCTATAGCGGAAAACCTAAAATGAGCACACACTGTTATCTGCTCTGAAAACAACACACTATAATAACCAGAGGTCATCTTCCAGACAAGTCTATCAGCAGGAATGTTGGGGTCCAATGAGAATCCAACAGAGAAGCAGTCATGGCATGCAAGCTGCAAGCTGAGCACTTCTTCAGTTAAGTGTACTACAGTAGATTTGACCTTGCCTCTGGGTACCAACAAATTCATACTTTACATGAGCTATTTTATGTTAACCACAGACTCGGTGATTCTCACTGTTTGGTTTTTTAGGTCTTAATGCTTTTCTGCAGCGTTATTTCCTTTACAAGACATGATTATACAGTAGTAGAAAGCATTTAGAATATACACAAGAATGGATACCTGAGATGCAGTTTGCTTTTTGCAGCGATAGTTCCCCTTAACTTTCAAATTTCATGTGAATTTAAGCTTCCTTCTTGCTCTACTGCTGTGTGATTGTAAAGAGATGATGAATTTTTCATCAGTTACTTTTTTTATTATAGCACAGGTAATGGGTCACTGGAGTAGAAATCAAAATAAATAATTACTTATTTTGGTCTTGTGAATTATTACCCAGGTGACCTTGAGGAATCTCTTTGACCTACAATTTCTTATGCTATAGAAAGGGGACAATATGTCTTGTTTATCTCACAGAGATGTGGTAAAATGTTTTTCAATTGTAAAATGTTAACATGTGTACGGTGTTTTAGGTACAGATATATTTGGTTTGCTTTTCACTATGAATGTCATGTGTAAAGCTAGTCCTTAATTAAGTAATAAAATGTGACATTTTTCAAACATAAAACGTATTTCACTTGTTTCAGGTATTACCCAGTGTAACCTTGATGAATGTCTTCCACAGACACAGGGCTTTGGATTTCTCCCTCAACCCCAAAATCAAATATCTGATATTTTTACTAGTTAACCTATTACTGAGTGTTTAAAAAGTTGCCTTCTTGAAGAGATTAATAAATGTGCAGGAAATTAATCAATCATTCATTTCTTCAATATTTATATTTTTACCTTTTCATACAAAACTGTGGATAAAATCTATTGAATTCATATATTGATAAATCAATTTAAAAATGCCTAAGTCTACATAAAAGTTTGAGGTTTTTTTTTTTTTTTTTTAAGACTAAGATCTAATTTTGATTCTTTTTATTTCCTGCAAAATGCTAGGCAGGTTTTTTTATTCTATTGAACCCATATCTCACTCTCGGATATCCTGTCCCAAAAGAGTTTAGTGGTCACTTCATAGGTCTGTGCTTTCTCAAGTATACATGCGACTGTATTAGTCCAAATAATTTATAGTCACTAAAAGAACCTTTTGGGACAGCCTGGGTGGCTCAGTGATTTAGCACCGCCTTCAGCCCAGGGCCTGATCCTGGAGGTCCAGGATGGAGTCCCACACCAGGCTCCCTGCATGAAGCCTGCTTCTCCCTCTGCCTGTGTCTCTGCCTCTCTCCTTTTCTCTCTCTCTCTCTCTGTCTCTCATGAATAAATAAATAAATAAAATTTTAAAAATAAGAACCACTTAAATCATTTTTAAAATATTTGTATGGTTTCTGAAATAAATAAATTAAGAAATACAGAATGAGAGTTGTGATTTTCCATAGAAAGTTTAGTGATTCTTTAAAATGATAAGTGATTTTATTTGCTGTCTTTCTGGTTAATTGGTATAATGGTGCATAGCCATGGAACTATCCATCAATTGATGACTAATTGAAATTTGCAGATCAAAAAAACATCATCATGAATAAATACATCTCAGCAAGAAGTATGGGGAAAGTGTACCAATACCTATCCTGCAAGATTATGTGAGTGTGTATTAAAACAGAGCACAGACAAGATTTGTCGGAGATGACATTTCTGTTTGACACAGAGCAAAACCTGCTAAGTACAAAAAGGGGTCAATTTTAGTCTAGGACCGCCTGTCCAGATTAAATGCACAATTTCATTTTTAATATGCAATATTTACATATAACTGTAAAATCCTTTTTTATTTTATAATGCTTTATAGTGTTTCTAAGTTTCCCCCCTTAGATGGGTAAATTCACCTCTACTTTTAACTAAATATAAGTCATAACCACTAACAAAGTCCAGAGAAAATAGGATTAAATATCTAATTGATACCAATAGATTTCTGGCAAAATATGTGCCATTTTCATGTTTGTATAGGTCTTAATGTGACCATTCAGAAACCCTCAAATTGAGAATTGTGTGACTGTATATATATGTATATATATATACATATACACACACCAATATGCACACATATATGTGACTTTTCTAGAAACATCTGTTTATTTCTTTAAGTGTAATTGTAACACATGCCACATGTCACCTTCAGAGATTGTATCCCAAAAGTATGGAAAATCAGAAGAACTGGAGGATTACCATATGTTAGTGGAAAGAGAGGAAGAGAGATTTGAGCAGTAATAAATAATTTGTCTAATCCTATTCAGTTATGAGGACAGCTGGTTTAGAAACTAAGCTGATCTCTGAATTAGTTTTGGTGTGCTTAGATAAATTAGCTTGTAAAGAGCAGAAATAGCTGCCAAATTGAAATCATTTAAGTCCCTTTATAACATATTTGATCCTTCTCTACTATTTGCTCCTCTCTGCAGTTATTGATACCAATATCTGAAATCTTCCTAATTTCATATCTTTTACTATTGATTATATACATATTTTAGAAATTCATACTATAATATAAACCTATCATAAAAATAATGAGAGTGGCTAGTTATTTGATAAACAAAACTATTTTTTCAAACTTCAAAATAAAAAAAATTCTATATCTAGGCTTCTAAAGAATTTGATTTTGTATATAATTGTTGACCTCTGCTACTGGAATATGTAAGTTCCAACAGATTTTCTCTAGCTATGTTTATAAAATAAAAAGAAAAAAAAATGGTGGAAGAATAGGCACTTTCTTTTCATATGATATAGTTCCAAAAACTTCTAATATGATCTAAAACAGCAACTTCTTCTGGAGAAACTGTCTTAATGTTTAATTTACCTATTATGTTTACCAGGGAAATTAGTTTTTTATGGCTTTTGAAGAGAAAATTTTAAGTATACTTTTTAAGTATAATCAATGAAAACAATCTCAAAATATTGACATACTCTGTATTATTTTCAAAACAAAATACCATTGCTAATATTCATTATAAAATTTAACACTTATATGTAGAAAAATGTCTTCCAGTGAGTATATATATAAGTACAGAAAACAAATATTTTAAGTTTTCAGATTTATTCATTAATTTTTTTGTGATTAGAAGAGTTAGAAGTTTTGCTTATTTTGATAAGATGATGTAATTGATTTGATAATGACATGGGACTATCGTGCTAAATGTGGATAGAAGTCATTATGTAGAAAGGTTTTTTTTTTTTTTTTGATAAACAAAAATAATACCTCAATAGCACCATATGGATGATTTTAATTAAATTTAATTAAACATAACCTTCAACTAACCTATTCTCCTTAATATACACACATTTTTCTTCCAAATTGCTTTGCAATATTCTAAATTATGTTTGAATTTTGCCCATAAATATGATTAAAATATTAAATTTACCAAATAATTTGTATAAAGGAAATATGCCTTGGGACAAAAATGTAACTCTACCAGATTTGGAGGGTTGGGGTTTTTTTGCATAGTTTTTCCTCAAACACCTATGGCATTGGTGGCCATTTTTTAATCAGAGTTTGTAGTGTGAGAACTCAATACTTAGTTCACAGATCTTTTCCAGACATGCGGTGAGTTGTTAGTAATTTAAATAGACTTTTCAAGTCATAGGGCCCAAATTTTGCAAGGATTCATTCAAGAATGGATACTTTTTGTATAAAGATGAAAACTTGGTTAAAAATGACTGAATGTGATCATAATAAAAACTTTCCATACTCTTCAGTTAAATTTTTTTTGTCATTTCAACTATTTTTTGTTGTTGTAGTTTGATTTAATCCTTAATCCTTACTGATTTATTTTTTTGTAAGATTACAATAAAACCTCGCTTAATGTAAAACAAATTATGAGGATTGCTATATATCTTTGGAATTTCAGCTTCTTTTGGCTACTACATGTGGGCAATATACCTTAGGAGACATTTCTGGGGATGTCATTATTCATATTATACCACAGAAATAATTGTCAGAAATTGTGACTCAAAACATGAGCAATAGAGAAAATGGTTTCAAATGACACTAACTCTGACTCTAATTAGACATAATTATTTTTTCTGAATTTCATAAATCTCAAGTATAAAATGAAAATGATAATTCCTACATTAAGAATAATTTTTCTAAAGCATATTATACACAATTGCACAAAGTTTTTCTTCACTTTCTTCCTCAGGTAAACCCAACTTTTGTTAATTTCTTTTTAACTACATATAGATTTTTTCCTTAATATATAAATTAAATTTAAGTAATATAATAGGATAAGCATCACATTAGTCCTTAAGAAGACCAGGCAGTCTTTCTGGTTTATAAAATTCGGGGGACATTAGCCTGATATCATCAGTGTAAAGATAAAAAAAAGAGACAACTTTAGGCTGATAAAGCTGAGTTTACTAGGGAGATATGTACCTCAAGAATTTTGGGGGGTTAAAAAAGTGAAGATGACAATTGAAATACAGATATATAACAATTGATTATAAGCTATAAAAATTTTGCTAATAAAGAAGTGGCTAAGCCATTAAAAGTCTAAGGATTAAAATGAGTCAAATATATTAGATTAAGTGCCTTCACTAGGTAGACATTTTATATTGTTTAGTACTTGCCTCTATATGGTATTTCTTGTTGATTTAGTAATATTGCAGGGATTCTTATACAGTTGGCTATAAATTGCTTATTGGTGGGGGTAGGGGTGTGAAGCATGAGAGCACAGTCAACAGTCATAAATCCTGGAGAGAATATAAGGAATGGAGAGATGACTGCTATAACAAGACAATAGGGACAGCAACTTCCAGAATGGTGATGTGAGGAGTTCTGAAGACCCTTTCCCAGCAAAATAAACTTAACTGATGAAAATTATTGAAAACAGAAAACCATACAAACAACCATTTAAAGTCTTTGGGAATTGTTCTAAAGGCATGGAACAGATTAAGAAGTATTCACTTAAAAATCTACTAAATTTCACTAAGAATAGCAGTAGTCTGTAACATTTGATCTACAACCCACTCAACTCTCCCATCAATTCATTGTAATGCAGAAGCCGTAATAATAATACAGGTTGGAACGTTCAAGAGCCAGTGCTTGCTTTCCCCCTACATACCAGACAGGAGATCATTTATCTCCACAGAAGGGGAAAGCCACCAGCTTTTCCCACTCCCACACCTCATATTTTGGGAGTTCTATTACAAACAAGATCATCAGAGCCACCCAAGACTCCTCTCTCCATCCAGCCCCACTCCTAGGGCAGAAACTCCAAACCAAAAAAGCCACGGTCCCAATCACCCTGCTCATAATATAGAAGTTCCACTCAAGGAGAGTAAACCTGAGGACTACAGCCTAATGCCCTGGACCAGCAAAGAAATAGGCAAAAATCCTCAACCCATCTCCAGAGCAGCAGCACTAAAGTTATGACTGGAGGGAGATGTAGGCCATAAGAACAGAGTTTGGAAGTTCCTCTTAATAAAAATAACCTTATTTGAAGAAGAGTGTGGAGATGTCAAAACCAATAGAGACTTTGGTAGTAGTTAATTAGGAATAAGCACATCAGTCTATGAGAACCAAGAACTTTAAATCATCTAGAAGTTTAAGAAAGAGAACCAATTAAAGAGTCAGCTAAGAAGGATTGTTTTATAAGGATTGGTATGTCTTCTAGATGAATTGACACCTTTATTATTCTGTAGTGCCCCTCTTTATCCCTGATAACTTGTTGCTCTTAAGTCTGTCTGAAACTACTTACTCTCTCTTTCTTTTAGTAAGTATTAACGTTGTATATCTTTTTCTATACCTTTATTTTCAATCTACTTGTGTCTTTGTATTTAAAGTGGCTTCTTATTGACAAACCATAGTTGAATCTTTTTTTAATCACTCTGAAAAATTTCTTTTATTTAGTGCATGCCGATCATTGATGTTTAAAATTATTAATATAATTACATCGATATCTACCAAATTTATTATTCTTTTTCTGTTTTTATTTTTGTTTTCTACTGTTTTTCTTCCTTTTGTTGTTTTAATTAAGAATTTTATGTAACTCCACTTTCCTTTAGCCTGTCAATTATACTTCCTTTATTAAAAAAAAAAATAGTGGCTATACCAGAGTTTGCAATATACATTAACAGTGAGTGAAAATCTACTTTTAAATAACATTATAATGTTTTTAAATAACACTATAATGTTTTATGGGTAGTGCAAGTACCTTATAACAGCATATTTCTAATTCTTCCCACCTGTCTCTTGTATGATTGCTGTCATTCATTTCACTATGTGAAAACAAACAAAAGCATATATATTTATTTTGAACAAACATTGATCTCTTTGATGAGTTAAGAGTAAGAAAAATAAGTTATTATTTTATGTTCACTTACTTACTTTTAGATGCTTTTTCTTTATGTGGACACGAGTTTCTGATTTTCTTTTTACTATAGAACTCTTTTACTTGTTTTTATTTTTTACCTTTTTTTTCTCCTTCTTCAAATTTCTCTTTAAATTCTAGTTCATTAATATATAGTGTAATATTGCTTTCAGGAGTAGAACTTAGTGATTCATCACTTAAATATAACACCCAGTGCTCATTACAACAAGTGACTTCCTTAATGACCAGCACCCATTTAGCCATCCTCTACCCACCACCCCTGCAGCAACCTTCAATTTGCTCTCCACAGTTAAGAGTCTCTTGTGATTTGCTTTCTTCTCTTTTTTTTCTCCCTATGTTCATTCATTTTGTTTCTTAAATTCCACATATAAGTGAAATCATATGGTATATTTCTTTCTCTGAATTTTTAAAACATATATTATAAGGCAATTCTACTGACATTAAAATATTTCAATTTTTGCTCGAGAATATTTCATTTTTTTTACTTTTGAAACATAATTTTAGAGGGTACAAAATTTTAGGTTGGTGGGTTTTTCTCTTACAACACTTTATAATTTTATTCCACTCTCATCTTGATTACATGGTGAAGAGAAATTGAATGTAATTACTATTGTTACACCTTCTTAGGTAAGGTGCTTTTCCTCTCTACCTTCTTTCAAGACTTTTCCTTTGTCTTTGATTGATATTCTTAGTTGTAGTTTTGGAGAGCTTCTTGTTTTGTTTTGTTTTGTTTTTTTTTGGTATTTATTGAGTTTTGATGTTTTCTGAGTTTCCAGGATCTGTGGTTTGGTGTCTGATATTAATTTGGGGAATATTCTGTTATCGTTGTTGTTTTTTTTTTTTTTTTTTTTTTTTTTTTTTTTGTTTTTTTTTTAGATTTTACTATTTATTTATTCATAGAGATGCAGAGAGAGAGAGAGAGAGAGAGAGAGAGAGGCAGAGACACAGGCAGAGGGAGAAGCAGGCTCCATGCAGAGAGCCTGACGTGGGACTTGATCCAGGGTCTCCAGATCACACCCTGGGCTGCAGGCAGTGCTAAGCCACTGCGCCACCAGGGCTGCCCTCTGTTATTGTTATTTAAAAATTCTTTCTTTCCCTTTCTTTCTTTCTTTCTTTCTTTCTTTCTTTCTTTCTTTCTTTCTTTCTTTTTCTTTCTTTCTTCTTTCTTTCTTTCTTTCTTTCTTTCTTTTCTTTCTTCTTTCTTTCTTTCTTTCTTTCTTTTTCTTTCTTTCTTTCTTTCTTCTTTCTTCTTTCTTCTTTCTTCTTTTTCTCCTTGCTTCCTTCCTTCCTTTTTTCCCTTCCCTCTCTTCTTTTTTCTCCTCTTAGCATTTCACTATACCTGTATTACTCCTTTTCAAATTGTCCTACAGTTCTTGGAAAATCTTATCTTGGGTATTTTTTCACTTTGCTTTTCAAGTTTGAAAGTTTCTATCATATATTCACTTTCAGAAATTCTTTTCTCAGCCATGTCCAGTCTACTAGTAATATCATCAAAGACATTTCTGTTATACTGTATGCTACAAAGCTATAGTAATAAATACAGTATTTATTGAGTATAAGAACAGGCAAATCAATGAAACAGAATAAGGAACTTAGATATAGTCCTATATAAATATAGTCAATTGATCTTTGACAAAAGATTAAAGGCAATACAGTAGAGCAAAAATAGTCTGTTCAACAAATGGTGCTGGAACAACTGAACATCCGCTTATAAAAAAAATAGACACAAATCTTACATCTTTCATGAATATTAACTCAAAATGGACATAGACCTAATTCTGAAATATAAGATTCTATAACTCTCAGGTATCTTTACAAGAAGATAACATAAGAAAAAAATCTAACTGACTTTGTATGTGGTGATGACTGTTTAGATACAGCACAGAAAGTATGATATATGAAAGAAGTAATTGACAAGCTTGACTTCATTAAAATAAGAACTCTATTCTGTGAAAGACAATGTTAAGAAAATTAAAAGACATACCAAAAACTGGGAGAAAATATTCACAAAGGCATATCTAATGAAGGATTGTTATCAAAATATACAAAGAACTCTTAAACTCAAATATGAGAAAAAAAAAACCTAGTAGTAAAAAAAAAAAAAAAAAAACCCTAGTAGTAAATTAATAAAACACCCTAATAGAAACTTCACCAAAGAATATACAAAGAAGACCAGTAAGCCAATGAAAAGATGTTCAATATTATGTCATTAGGATACTGCAAATTAATGAGATACCACTATATACCTACTAGAATGTTCAAAATTCAAAACACCAAATGCTGAGGAGGATGTATAGTAATAGAAAGCCTATTCATTGCTGACAGGACTGCAAAAGTAGAACAACTTTGGAAAGCAATTTGGTGATTTCTTACAAAACTAAAATACTCCTAACATATGATACAGCAATCATACTCTTCGGTATTTACACAAATTGAAACGTATGTCCATACAAAATCTGCATGGTGATGCCTACAGAAGCTTTACTCATAATTGCTAAAACTAGGAAGGAACCAAAATGTTCATCAGTAGGTGAATGAATAAATAAACCAAGGTACATTCAAACAATGGAATATAATCTAGTACTGCAAAGAAATAAACTCAAGCCATAAAAAGACCTGAAGGGAACTCAGATGTATATTACTAAATGAAAGAAGCCAATCTGAACAATATCCCTACTATATGACTCCCAACGATAGAACATTCTGGAAATGGCAAAGCTTTAGAGGCCAAACAAGCACCAGTGGTTGTCAGGGTTGTTTGGTGAAAGAAGGGAGAAGTGATGAGTAGGGAGAGCATGAAGGATTTTTAGGGAAATAAAACTACTCTGTATAATACTATAATGGAAAACACGTGTCATTATACTTTTATTCAGATCAACAGAATGTACAATAACAAGAGTAAACTTTATTATCAACTTTGGACTTTGGGTAATATGATATGTCATGTAGGCTCATCTATTTTAACAAATGTGCTACCGTGTTGGGAGATGTTGATAAGGGAAGAGGTTGTATGTTTGTGAGGATACGGAATACATAGAAGCTCTATACTTTCTGCTCAGTTTTGTTGAGTACTTAAAACTGTTCTTAAAAATGTTTATTAATTTAAAAAAACCTCAATATTACTTATTCTAGTTCAATTGACTGAATCACCCTTAATTTAAACAAGTTATTGTAAAAAATAAATAAATAAATGGTTACTGCTATATAGTAAAAAGCAAATCTGAGATATGCATTTAGTCTTTAAGTGCGTTCTCATTGCATTATACCATTGCTTCTCAAAAGTGTGGGACCCAAGTAGCACCATAAAAGTCATCTGGCAACTTGTTAGAAATGCACATTTTGGACCTTTTCCCAGACATTCTGAATCAGCAACTCTGGGAGTGAGGCCCAGCAATCTGTTTATTAAAGATGTCTTCCAGGACTTTCATGCAGGCTAAAGTTTGAGAACTGATTCACTATACCATATTATAGAATGAGTTCAACTGTTATATCTCCTTAAAAGGTTGACATACTGCATACTGGTGAATGCTTCTTCTCTACCCTCCATTTATATAACCACACTAGAAGCAAGCTTGACTCAGCCCCAGGCCAGAGCTACATGGTGAATTAATATGACAATATTAGTCCATTAGAAAGGCACCTTAGTGGAGATTGACCAATAAAAGCCTTTTATTTGGAAATTTCGCTTTAGGATTCACTTGAATAAAGAACTTAAGTCAGCACTCCTGGATAATATCTATGTTCAAATGTAGTCTGGAAAGTAGAAGATAGTCTGCCAAGGAGGAAGGAAAATGAAGCCGAAATGCAGAGATATTTCAATGACTAGTTGAGACACACGCTTTCTTGCTTTTCCTACTGTGTGCTGTGTCAGTGGTTCTGGTCTATTCCTGAGGTAAAGCTAAAATCCCAGCTTTGAGTTCTTTGTGGAACTTATGCAGTGTTTTAATTAGATAGCAATTTAACTTAAGCTAGCTTGATTGGTTTTCTGATTTAAAAAAGCTAACAACCATCACAGTAGGTAGAAGATTGTTTCCTCGTTATTTGGAAACATTGACTTCACCTACAATATTTTCTGAGATTTTTTTTTAACAAAAGATAAAATATCTTATTTCTAATTTAGAATGAAAAACTCAAAAACTTAAGGGGAAAGGATTATACATGATTATGTATTTGTTCCAGGGAAAGGGCACGTTGTAGAAGAAGCTGCATTTTCGTATTTGGTTTATCAAGGAGTATTGGCAGCTCTTAGCCTAGTCAGTGGCAGCATGGATACACTCATGGCTAAGCCTATCTTGACGACAATAGCATATGTAGACATGCACACACACACACACAAATACGCTCACTCATCTTTCCGCTATTTCTTAAATGCCTGTGTATGTTACATATCAGACCTGTAAGTGCTGAAATATCTGCCTTTGTCCCTAGATGTCTACCTCTCTTTCCTTTTCTTAAAAAAAGATTTTTAATTTCTTTATTCATGAAAGACACAGAGAGAGAGAGAGAGAGAGGCAGAGACATAGGCAGAGGGAGGAGCAGGCTCCATGCAGGAAGTCCGACGTGGGACTTGATCCTAGAACCTCGGCATCAGGACCTGAGATGCTCAACCACTGGGCCACCAGGTGCCCCTGTCTACCTCTCTTTCAATCCAGAAGCAAATGCAGAATTCTAGAAAAGCTATATGACATGTGTATATATAATATAAACAGCTCACACACGTTTACTTACGTGTGTAATTTATAATGTATATGTAATCTCGTACATATAATTTAGTGCAATGTGGGAAGGTTCAGGTGCTTATTGCAATATATTTTCCCATGTAATACCTAAAGTCCTGGAAATAAAGATGCCAAACTAAAAACGAAAGTGTAGTACTTCAAGGAGTTTCAAGAGGTATCTTGCCAAGTACAAGCAAGCCAAGCAGAGCCATTTGTTTATTTTGTCTCTCTTTAGATCTTTTTCAATAAGGCATTACCAATAAATCCCAAAAGAAGAAAAGCATTATGATCTGATATTTACTGCTGCTTATTGAAATACACAAAATTCCTTCATCTCTTTTATGGGACAGACTTTATGAATGCCTGTTGCCCATCGGCATGGAGCAGAATAAATATCTGAATGCTAAACTATAAGCAAATTGTGATGTTCTGATTGTATTTTTCTTAATTCATAGCCTAGCTACTAGTTTAAAAAAATGAAGAAGCTCTTAAATTTTCAAAATTATTTTTATTGTGGTAAAAAAAAACATAACATTAAGTTTATCATTTTAGATATTTTTAGGTATAAAGTTTAGTAATATTAAGTATATTCACATTTTTGTACAACAGACCTCAAAATATTTTCATCTTATAAAATTGAAAGTCTACCCATTAAATACTAACTCTTCCTCTCTTATTCTCCCAGCGTAGTGCAACCAGATTTTTACTTTTTATTTCTGTGATTTTTACTACTTTAGATACCTTATACTAGTGGACTCCTACAGTATTTGTCCTGCAGTGACTAGCTTATTTCACTTAGTATAATGCCCTAAAGGTTCATCCATGCTACAGCATATGACAGGATTTCCATTTTTTTAAAGGCTGCATGATATATCATTGCATTTATATGTCACATTTTTTATCAATTTCTATCAGTGGACATTTGGGTTATTTCTTCTTCTTGGCTACTGAAAATAATGCTGCAATGAACATGATTCTTTAAATAGCTTCTCAAGATATTGTTTTAATTTTTTTGAGTATATAATCAGAAGCAGGATTGCTGGATCATATGATAATGGTATTTTTAATATTTTGAGGAAATTCCATACTTTTTCTATAATGACTGCACTGTTTTGCGTTCCTACCAACAGTGCATAAAGGTTCTAATGTCTGCATTATTTTCTATTCTTTTGGTAGTGATCATCCTAATGGTACACGATATCTGAATGTGGTTTTGATTTACATTTTTCTTATGATTAGTGATGATGAGCATCTTTTCATATCATAGTTGGCCATTTGTCTATCTTCTTTGAGCAGTTGTGTATTCCAGTCCTTTGCACAATTTTTGTGTCATTTGAAATTTTTAATTGTTATGTTAGAAGTTCCTTATATATTCTGAATATTAACGCCTTGCCAGGTACATTATTTGCAAGCATTGCTCACTATTTTTTAGATTATCTTTTTCCTCTTTGTGGTATCTTTTCATGCACAGAGTTTTAAGGTTTGCTATAGTCCTATTTTTCTATTTTTGGCTTTGTTGTTTGTACTTTTGGTGTCATATTCAAGAAATCATTGCCAAATCCAATGTCCTGAAGATTTTCTGCCATGTTTTCTTCTAAGATTTTTATAATTTTAGGTCTTATATTTAGGTTGTTATACATTTTGAGTTAGTTTTTTTTGTCTATGGAGTAAGGTAAGGATTCCAGCCTCCTTCTTTTGTATGTGGATATCCAGTTTTCCCAACACCATCTTTTGAAAGACTGCACATTCCCCATTGGGTAGCTTTGGCAACCCTGTTGAAGATAACTTGACCATATATGGAAGGATTTACTTCTGTACTCTCTTTTCTGATCCACTGGTCTACATATCTGCCTTTATGCCAGTGCTACACCTTCATGATCACAGTTTCTTCGTAGGATATTTTGAAATCAGAAAGTACAAGGCTTCCAACTTTGTTCTTATTGCTGTTATTACTACCACTATTCATGAAAAGCACCAAATTGGATTTGATTACAAAATTATACAACAGGCCACTAGAAAAAGCATATATTGAAGGAAGCAATTGAGAATTCTAATTTTGGAGGACAAATACTACTAATTATAACCACAAAAAAAGTCTGTTCATTGTTTACTTAGGCATCGAAATTGGTTTTAAGTGAAATTTAAAGTGACCAAAATTTTTCCTTGTTGTCTATTTCTGCCCCTCCAATTTTTAAAAGAGGTACTTCCTTTCCATTACTGACATTCTTATTCCCCATTCTGAACCTTCCTCTGACAATCCCAAGTCCCTCATTTTAGAAGTGTTTCCATGAATCTCTTTTTATTTCTTCATCCATACATAATCAACATTTGTCAGAACTTACTAGATTTTTCTCTCTTCCAGGTGCCCGTAAATAAACTGATGTTTTAAAGACTTCTACAACTAAAGTGGCATCTGGATGGCTCAATTGGTTGAGTGTATGCCTTTTGCTCAGGTCATGATCCCAGAGTCCTGAGATTGAGTCCCACATTGGGCTCCCTCTCAGCAGGAAGAGTGCTTCTCCCCACCTCCGCTCATGCTCATTCTCTTTCTCTAATAAATAAATAAAATCTTAAAGGACCTATACAACTATATATCACCCATTATCATTGAGATCCCCTTAATACACACATATACATTTATGCACACACATTTGTATGTATATATGTACATGTGTACATATGTATCTATCTACTATCTAGTAGATTAACCTTTCTACCTACTTAGTGAATGCCTTATAAAAAATATTAAACCATACACTTCTGGTGCTCCAGCTCTAAATAACATATGAAAATATGTTTTGGTATACTTGGGTTTTTAATGACCAAATTATGACCACAAGTTAATTTTCAAATTCTCCACTCACTTGTTGTGTATTGCTCACATCATCCTTGAGACCATCTCCATTCAAGGAAATTGAAGGGTTCAGATTATTAGCAAACACGCTCCATATTTTCCATGTTGTAAAATATGCTATCTTTATAGCTTTTTGAGAATACTAATAATTGATTTTTTTCTCAGATTTTGTTTAACCATTCAGTCTGGGGTGGGACCTGTACATTCTTTTTATAAAGAAAGAAAAGTGTTAAGTTAATTTTGTTGGATAAACAGGGTTAAGTGACTGATCTAGGAATTAAATATAGAGAATAATTCTTGTTCACGTTCAGAATTCCCCACATTAATATTGGAACTCCCATAAATGAGCTATCCTTTTTTTTTTTAAGATTTTTTTTATGTATTTGAGAGAGAGAGAATGGAGTGGGGAAGTGAGAAGCAGAGAGAAAGGAAGAAGCAGACTCCCTGCTGAGCAGCAAGCCTGAGAGCTCAATCCTAAGACCCTGAGATCAGGACCTGAGCCAAAGGCAGATGCTTAACCGACTGAGCCACCCAGGTGCTCCAATTATAGTGACTTTGAGAGATCAAAGCATAAGCAAGAACACTGCCAAACTATGTCAGGGGAAAATATCAATTATAATCAGTCTTTATCTCTTAAATTTCTTTACGTTAGTGCTTCACAGATTTTAATATACCTAGGAATCACCTGGAAATCTTATAAAAATGCAGATTCTGATTCACTAGGTTTGGGGTGAAATGTGATTCTGTATTTCTTACCAGCTTTCATAGGAGCTGCTGCCAGACACTAGGCCACATCCTGAGCTCTTCAAGGAGAAATAATCTAAACTCAAGTAAATTTTATAACATCAAGTAAAAGTAGTTAGTGAAAATAAAGGGGAGCTCAAATCTCTGTTTTAAATAATACAGAATGTATTCTTATGTAAATCAAACACTTACCTGAGACAACTGAATATTCATTAATATAATGTGGTTTTAAGATGTCAAAAATATATCCTT
Organism: Canis lupus familiaris; assembly: GCF_011100685.1. Taxonomy (NCBI): domain Eukaryota; kingdom Metazoa; phylum Chordata; class Mammalia; order Carnivora; family Canidae; genus Canis; species Canis lupus. The sequence continues at coordinate 21,002,597 of NC_049243.1, forward strand.
CCTGGAGATATATGTGAAATCTGTTAGGTAAACATATTATAGAAAGAAATGTCTTTTATTTTTTGAGTTTATGTGTCTTTTGCATGATATATCATGGCATAAGTGCATTTTACATTATGCTACAATGTTAACAATGGTGAGTTGTTCATTTGCCAGAAATATTTTCAAATATTTTCAATGACTGTGCTATCGAAAGAAAAATCATACTGCTTTACGTCATGAAATTTATTTTGAACTATTTCAAACTAAAGTGATCATCATAATTTGCATTACATAACTAAGCACTATTTTATTTGTTTATATAAAAATTAAGTTAAATAAAATCTTTGGATTTAGAAGGTGATGATCTGTGTAAAAGTAAGGTATGGCAAATGCTTGAAATTAATTATTTTTTAAAAGTCATTCATTTCTTTAAAAGATACATGATGGAAAAAATGTAATGTCTTAGGTACATGAGAAACTTTACGCCTAATATTTTTTATACTTCTCTATTATCTACATTTTAAACCACTGACAAGCACAGTAAGATGATCTTTTAAATCACTCATTATACATGATATTCTATTATCTTACATCCATTATAACTTGTTAGAAACTTTTAATAATGCATGACTCCAGAAGGCAATTCCCCATAATAGATACAGATACTTAAATATTACTCCATCCATATTTTATTATTTTATGAAGCATACTGGCAATGGAGCCAGTAATTTTGTCAGATATGAAGGGTTACTAAGCAGTTTAAAAATTATCCAAAATATTAAATATGACAGCATAAAATAGCAAATCAATTTCATTTTCTTTTTTTTAGATTTTATTTTCCTAGTAGAGTTAACTTGAAGCACTTTTATAAAATTGAAAACTCAATACAAAGGTAAGATAATAATTTAGATTTGATAAATATCCAATATATATTATATTCTCAACTAGGATACTACAATCTAATTATTTTTTTGTTTTGTTTTTTTATTTGAAGCATTCATTTTTGGCAGAATTTCTTTTTTTTTAATCTTCTCTGATCAGCATTAAGAGTGAAAATTAGATCCATGTTAAATTATAGCATATATTATATGAATAAAATTCAACTATTTAAATTTGTTTTCAAGTAAGAAAGAGGAAGAACTGTGATTTTATTTTAGTCTGCTGATATAAAATCATTCCATTTTGGAAGTATTTGTAGAACCATCTTCCAAAAGGAAGTAATATAAACTATATAGGGGGCACCTGGGTGGCTCAGTCATTAATCATGGGCCTTCAACTCATGTCATGATCCTGGGGTCCTGGGATCAAGCTCCGTATTACATTGGGGGTGGGGAGAAATCCCTGCTCAGCAGGGAGTCTGCTTCTTCCTCTCCCTGTGCCCCTTCATCTCACTTGTGATCCTTCTTGCTCTGTCTCAAGTCAATAAAATCTTTTTTAAGAAATTAACTGTATAGAGAAAAAACTGTTCCAGGTTATGACTAAACAGCCTTTGTAAGAAATATTAAAATCCACATTGCTAGTTCAGAATAATGTTGTAAAATTGTTTTTAGTGAAGCTAAACCAAGAGTTTACTTACTACTTATAAAACAGTATTTTTACATGATATGTTTAATAAAGAAGGGTTACATGGAGTGGAAAAATTGCCTGTAATAATTGTTAATGCTTATGAAACTGACAAAGAAATAAATAGATAAATCATTATTAGTGAGGGAATTCTTAATACCTTTTCCAGAAACACTAACAATATGAATCAACTCTAGATTAAGAATTTCTATGGTAGTATAGAAGATGCTACATCTTCTTTGATAATTCTTTCTTACATTTAATTTTCTACTCAATAAATTTACTGTGCATTTTAAATATGTTTAGATATTTTTAGTCCTAGATTACTAGATTAATTTTTTTTAAGATTTTATTTACTTATTCATGAGAGACACAGAGGGAGAGAGAGGGACAGAGACATAGGCAGAGGGAGAATCAGGCTCCATGCAGGAAGCCTGACATGGGACTCAGTCCTGAGAATCCAGGATTACACCCTGGGCCAAAGGCAAGCTCTTAACTGCTGAGCCACCCAGGGATCCCTGTAGTCCTAGATATAATTAATAAACGAATTCAAACCTCTATATAATTATCATTTACATCTTTGGACTAAGAAACACCACGGCAATTTCTACCAACCACATATCATACATCTTCAATTTATGGAAATAGGTATTTTTATATTTCAAGCTCAAACCTAAAACTATTATTATCAGAATTTTTGTATTGATGGCAAGTTAATGGCTTTATGCACTCATCCTGAAAACCCTACTTTCTAAAAGTACATTGTATATTCGTATATGTACGAAGTACCTTTGTGTTCAACGTGGCAGCTACATTCTCTAAAGCTAGAGTTATAAAGGGGATATCTAGAAATAGTACAATAGGTATTCTTATATGATGTTCTTCTAACCAATAAATTATTTTAAAGTATAATTTTGCCAGGGAAGCCATTTTTGTAACTCTTTGAAGACTTTGTCTAAATCATTTTAATCTATTTTAAAGTATTGCTACTCCCTTCAACACTCTATTTTGCCTGAACCTTTCAAATATTTTTCCCTCTTAAATATTAAGTTTTCATGGGTCATGCTATATAGACTTCTGGTTACTTTGAAACTGGTATTCCAAATGAAAAAAATTTTGAGGTTTTGTTCAGTAGAAATGTAAAGAACTTTCACACAGATGAAAATACATTCTTAACTGAAAATATAGATAGTAAAATCCATTTTGATACTGCTGGCTGGTTATAATGATACTTGTATTATACAAATTGTATACTTAGTGTAAAACAGATGCATGATGCGGACCCAGGGATTGTAACTTAATATGTAACATAAGTGAATATGATGCCTGGTGAGGCGATTTATCATAAGGTTTTACTCTGTGTTTACATGAAATTCAAATTATTGTAATCTAATGTCCATTTCTGGTACAGAATGTAATCATTGATCCTAGGTGGTGATTAGTTTAGTCCACAGACTTTAATTTGATTCTATACATGGAACTGAACACTTGTCATGTTCACTTTTCCATGAATTGGATTAAAATATTTTAAGAATTTCTCCTGTGAAAAATGTAGTACACAGCTTTATAGAACAATAAAACAGTCAATATAGCATTCTTCATATGTTTATATGGAATTCTTTGTATTTAAATTTAATTAAATAAATAAATTTTCAAGAAAACTATTAGGGGGAAAATATGCAATTTATTTAAATATTTACATCTCAAGCCCTTACAAAGTTTGCCTAGTCTTAGAAAGATATATTGTGGAAGACTTGGTTCAATGTAGGTTTTCAGAGCTGTTTCACTTTTTTATTAGAAAAAGAGAACTAATCCAACTTATAAATATTAATAAAGTCATACACTAAAAGTGGAGCTAAAAAAAGTCAGTGTTTTCTGCAATTCTTTAAAGCACATAGTCTAAATATATGAGAATAGAATTCTTGGCTCTCTTTCCTCTCTTTGCCCTACCCTGAGATTAAATTTGCAGATTTTCCACATCTAAGCATTACTAGAAAAATGTGTGTAATGTTCAATAAAATTGTACTACATTAGTGACTGTGAACAGCATTCAATAAATGGTTTTAATATTAAGCATGTTTAGCAAATATGCATAAAATTATATTAAAACTGAATTATTCACAGAGGAATAGTTTTCTAAATTTGAATAAGATACATTAGGACACCAATTTTGGCACATACCTTTATTTTCCCTTTCCCTTGCCCCACAATTGTGTAATTCAGCAGCAAGTAGCAAAATTGTGTGCATTGCTTTATTAATTCAGAAAGAGTAAACAATAAAAAAATCCATTAAGAACATAAATTGGAAAACAAACATATATGCATACATCTAACATATATATGCATATGTTAGATAGATGTATGTAAATATATCTCTATATGTATTAGTGGCAGCCTTGTGTAGTGTCATGACATAAATACTCTCTTAATTAGCAATGGGATACTACCTACTGATAATTGTTAAGAAATTCAAGCTATTCTTCAATATCATTAAATTTATTTACTCTATAGATTATTGAAATAATAAAAAATCAGTCAGAACTGAAAGTACTTGTTATATATCCAGCATGATGTTAAGCTATAGTTGGAACATATGGTTCCTTATTTATTTACTTTGAATTTATTCACCAAATTTAATAAAATCGTTTGCAAGAGTATCTGTATGCAAAAAATATGTTTGCATAATTTTCCTAGGGTTATCAGCTAAATAATATAAATAAAATACTGTGTTGTAGCATGAACAGATATACGTAGGCTTCAAAGGAATTATTAACTGGCTGTGTTCCAGTTCTCTCATCACATTGCACCTCATGCAAAAAGGTTGATTTTTATTTAATTATGCTTAGTTGATATTCTATCAACCAATATTTAGAAAAGTAGTTTAAAAGTCCTCTCAAAGATATATTATATTGAGGAGAATTTTATTACAATACTAGGTTTCTACTAGAATTGATTCCACTAGAAACTTCTTATTACTAGAATTTTCCTTTTTTTTTTTTTTTCAGAAATAGTTACATTTCTGAAAAGTGTATTTGTTTTTGTCTTAAGGTCATGGTGAACTCAAAACTAATAATATTTAGTCTTTTATTGACTGCTGGGAAATAATGTTAAATTTTCATAAAAATTATTCTCTGATTTCCTCAAATGATTAAATAATTTAATTATGTTATTTCTTTGACTCAGAAGTTATTAAGTTGCCATATTAAAATTTAAAAATTAGATCAATGTAATATAAATCACAATAGGAAGGAAGAAAACAAAGGTAGTTAGTGGTATTAAAATAAAGTTGAATATGTAGTCATGATGGCAAACAGTTCTCCAGAGATGATATTAGCTTTCTAGGGCAGCCAATCCTCAATGTTACACAACTCACTATAGGCACAATTTAAATCCAGATAATTTCTTAGTCATAGCGTTATCATTCTTGGTCCATAATCAACTAAATATATGTTCTAAAATGTTTATAAAGAAAATAGTCCATACTGCAATTATTATTATCTTCATTGAAAATATATCAAGAGGGGTTCCTGGGTAGCTCAGCCAGTTAAGCATCTGACTTCTGCTCAGGTCATGATCTCAGGGTCCTGGGACTGACCTCCATGCTGGGCTCCCTCCTCATCCCTCTCCCTCTGCCTCTTCCCCTGCTCATCCTCTCTCTCTTGTAAGTAAATAAATAAAATCTTAAAAAAATATATATATATATATGTATATATATATATATATATATATATATATATAGAGAGAGAGAGAGAGAGAGAGAGAAGCATATTTCTTAAGATTAATTTTTTGAGAGTTTCTCAATGTGGGTTGATCTCTAATGAAAGCATGATTCAAGCAAATGATAAGAACAATATGATACACCAATCTGAACGGCTGAACGGCTGGTAAAACCTAGAGGTATATTTCAAGGAAACCAGAAGAATACATGGATTTTTACATCCTTCAGGCAATCCTCCACAAATATTGTTTCTTTGAACTAAGTTTTTGATAAACATTGAATGATTGTAAGCTTGAAATTATACCCCTGGCTAGTGCCTGGAGTGCAGCTCTTCTCTACTACTTGTGGATTGAAATCTGCCTTGTGTGCCTGACCAGATATCCTCATTCTAAAAAGGTGAGTACCCTTTTATGAAAACAGAGGAAGCTAGCAAAGGATTAGGACAAAAGAACATGTATACTATCTCAACACAATTTCCATTCTGAATTGAGTTAGGGCGTGCTTGATAAACACTGGACTTTATTAGTTTTTTTTTTTTTTTAAGATTTATTTATTTATTTGAGAGAGAAAGAGAGAGAGAAAGCATGAGTGAGGTCAGAAGAAGAGAGAGCAGACTGAGCATGGAGCCCCAAGACCATGACCTGAGCTGAAATCACGATCTCATGCTTTACCAACTGAGCCACTCTGGTGCCCCTATAGGATTTTATTTTATTTCTTTAAAGTTAATCCTTACCCATGGACACATTGATGAAGTTATTAAGGTTTCATATTGTTTCACCATATGTAATATGAATGTAATTATTTTGATAATTTTATTTTAGGCAGTAGTAATAAAAAAGTCCCAATTTTCTAGAAAGTCAAATCTCAATAAAATACTAACATAACTAGTTTGAAGGGAAGCATGATAATGGATAAGTAGGTGTAGAAATAGCCATCATAAAAAGCAGAAGCAGGAAAGAACTGTGGAGGGAGATGGATGATATCTTAGTGGTGAAAAGTATGGTTTTGGGGTCCACACTGCCTGTGTTCAAATCCAAACTTATGTGTAGTCATGGGAAATTTACTTAATCTTCTTGAGCCTCATTTCCTTCAGCCAAATATCAAAATTACAATTAATTTCAGGCTTAATTAGAGATGATAGTATCTGAAAAGTATCTAACATCATCTCTCAAAGGGATGTGCATGAAGTCTGAGTTTAGGAGTCAGTTTAAATACTAAAGGTGGGCATGAGAAAACATACTATTATAAAACATCTAAGGTTAACATTCACTCTAAATCAAGGTAAAAATAATGACCACTAAATAAATCAAATGGATATCCTGAAGCAAGTAGAAATTTGGCTCCCTAGAGGTACCTGAGTGGCTCAGTTGGTTAAGCATTGGACTCTTGATTTCAGTTCAGGTCATGATACGAGGGTCATAGGATCGAGTCCCACATCAGTCTTCCCTCTCAGTGAGGAATCTACTGGAGATTCTCTCTCTCTTTCCCTCTACCCCTCCCTTGCTCTCTCTCTCAAAAAATAAAAATCTAGAAAAGAAAAAAAGAAAATAAAGAAAAAGAAAGAAAAAAGAAAAGAAAGAAAGAAAGAAAGAAAGAAAGAAAGAAAGAAAGAAAGAAGAAAGAAGAAAGAAGAAAGAAGAAAGAAAGAAAGAAAGAAAGAAAGAAAGAAAGAAAGAAAGAAAATTGCCTCCCTAAAGGAAAGCCTTCCTGATTCTAACATTTTGAAGGCCTTTCAGCTCACCTTATAGAAAAAGCCTCTTAATCACTTTCTTCTAATTTGAAGAAGCCCATTAGGTAATCAATATGCTCTAGGCATAGGTAAGTTTCAGTCATCTTTCTCAGTCTGTTAAATGATTACTGAAGAAAGGTTATTTACTTATACAACAAAGAAATCAAACCAAACTTCATCAGATATAAGAATGTGCCACTTAAGATTGATATATGCATGAAGAAAACCCATGGGGTAAAAAATAAACTTAAAAAGTTTAAATAAATACTAAAATGAATCCCAGGGGACAAAAATATAGGATAATTTAGAAAATCAAGAGCAGATCGCTAGCTATCAAATTGACAGGAACTAACAATAAGCAAAGGCTCTTGAGATTTAAAAGGAATGTTTAGAAATAACAAAAATCCAGTTGTGTTAAAGATTAAATTTGACAATATTTCATAGAGCACAGAACAAAAACACAGAGTTGGAAAATATGAGCTAAGATGAAAAATATAGATACTATCAGGATATACAACAGCCAATTAATGAGTATAATAAATAAATGCAGGGGGAAAACTATCAAGGCAGGAATAAAAAACCCAAAGATGAAGTTTCTGCATCTTATAAATAAAAGAATTCACTGAAAATAAAGCAGGGTAAATAAAAAAGGGAGCTCTAGAAGTAGTGTTGAGAAATGTAGGTGGGAGTGAGTGATTAACAATACAAAAATGTAAATACAAAATAAGTGACAAACAGGCTTCAAATCTCTAGATAATATATGTTTTAAAAAAAGCTACACATTCAAAGTTCTGAGGGAAAGTATTTTTGTATCTCTAAAGGTCAAATCATCAACTAAACATAAGGAAAAATAAATACATTTTAGATACTGCTTAAAATGCAATATATATATGCATTACATATTAAACCTGTGCATTACACAAGTTTATATTTATCACATATAACATAAAATATATATTTAACATTTATAGCATATATAACATTCTGGTATGAGTCTGGATAAATCGTTACCATACCCGCTGGCTTTGCTCACACAAGGTCCTTACTACTGAGGATCCAAACTCTCCTCAGTGATTGTGTTCTTTGAAGGAAAACTGGCTCAGGTCCACAATTCAGCTTGAGCAGCTGCTCCTTGGCCTATCATTCCTTCACATATGCACTTCACTGATTTGCCGTAGCGATGCTGGATAGCCATCTATACTGCCCATGATGTCTCTGGAAGCATTTCCAAGCCCCTTGCTGGTTAGGCGTCTTTGCCTACAATCTTACTGCCATCGTTCATCACTGTCATTTCTCTCACCTTGCTTCTGACAGTTACACTTTGGTGCTCGGGCCTCTGTTATGTCACGATTCTCTACCTCTCCTGTTAGCAGTGAGCCTCATACTGTCATAGCATCATTTGCCATCCCTGGAGCCATCCACATAGAGAGCAGTCACCACTGCATGTCTCCACGCTGCTTTCACCCCTCTCCCTACTCCATGTATGTCTCATCCCTCTAGTTTCTCAGGAAGGGATTGGCTTCAAGGTCCTCCAGCAGATGCCATTACCTGGGCAGTTTCTCAGCTTTATGAATCTAGCACCCCTCCTTCCCTGAGCACTTAAATCTGTTCTGCTGCCCCCTACCCTGGATTTTCTGTCATTTCTACTTCCCCTGGCTGGTGGCTCTGCTTTCTTCCACCTTCCAAGAGCTCTTTCTACAGCCTGTTAGCATTGACCCTACAGGTTTTTGCCAAAGAATTAATCCCATATCATAAGAAACTTCTCTCATACTGATAAAAATTCACTCATCACCCTTATGTTTGGCCCATTTGGTTAGAGAACTTCAGACTCAGTACCACCTATTTCCCTAGTTTCTGCTGTTACATGCTGATTAGGCTCCTGCTGAGCCTCCTCCAGGACACAGTTTACTTTTCTCTTTCCCTTGATGTCGACTTAGATTCAGTTATGTGACCTGGCTTAGGTAGCTAAGTGAGTTTATAATAATTACTGGTGTGATGTCCAGGAAGACAAGTGTCTTTCGCATGTTGTCTTGCAGAGCAGCAACATTGGCATCATGTTTGAGCAAGGGTGGAATGCAAGTCTCTAGAAAGGGGAGCAAACCCCTTCCATAGACACCACATGAATTTGGAGGATTCCATGTTCTTATGTGCACAAACCCAACTGCCCACAATACTCAAACTCAGAGTCCCAGTCTTCCCTAATTAGACCTCAGGGTTTGGTGTAGGGAACTTGTCAAGATTGAGAACTCAAACTCTTTTAAACTCTAAATTATATAAATCCTGAACTTGAACATCAGCTTTATTTTTCCTGTTCAAGCTATAGGAAATGGCAATCTCTCTATCCCACTAAGAAAACTTTCTCATTTTTACTCTTATCCTTTAACTGGTGATTAACCAACCTCAGTCTTTTATTGTTTTTCTTCAGTGAATCCACTTTTTTTCTGGTAGATACCATCTCATCCCATAATTTTTATAATTAGAGTTTGTGGCTATAAGTCCTTTTCTCATATGTGAGATTCCTTATATGCACAAGTGTATTCCTTCCTGCAAATATTCCATTCTGGTTCATTGCAGATGAAAATTTCAACAACTGGATAACTGCCACAAGCCAATGGTTCTTATTTCTCCACTTACTACCAGGACTTTGCCCTATTACCAGCTAGCCAATAGATGATCTGGCTCCAATTCCCATTGTATTTGCTTCATCAGCCCACTTTGAGTTTTGATGCTCTTTGATTTTGTTCCTTAGGAAATAAACACAGAGGCATTCTTGTATGAGAAGTTTTGCAGGGCATACTTTCAGGGTCAACATATATGAGTGAATGAATGTAGTAGGAATGGGCAGAGGAAGAAATTGAACTGAGACAGGTTCAAATAAATAAAGGCCTCAACCAATCCCACAGGCATTTCAGGAAGACCTTTCAGAGATATCCAGAATGAAACAAGGAGACCAAGTTTTTATACTGTTCCATCAAATAGGCATTATATGCCTCCAGGCAAGGCACATAACTTTGGGTGAGGTGACTCTTCAGCAGAAGGTGATTATGGGTGAGAGATTTAGCTAAGAGCTCTTAGCCAACCTAGGATATGAAGGCTTTCATCTTAAAAGGCAGATCTGGGTGGAACCCCATCACATGAACTATATATATGTGAATATGTATACATTTGTAATGTATATAAATGCCTAGGAACAGAAAGGCCTTAATGATGCAAGTGTTTACTTCTAGGGAGAAAATCAGAAATTGCAGCAATTGTTTGCCCTATTTGTTTAGGTAAACTTTTTCACAGTGAGAATATATTGGCATATCCATCTATTATTTTTTTAAAAATCATTTTATTTGCCTTTGGTACAAATTTCAAAAGAAACAATCTCTAAATGAAGCAAGGTATGTATATGACTCAATAAAATAAGTGAATAGCAACCTAGAAGATCTTACATATATTGTTAAAGTATATCTTTTCCCCCCAAATCAAGTAAATCATAGAATAACAAATAAAGAAAAAACAAAATTGTAACAACCTCAGATTTTGTATAAGAAGCTGTCATGCAGTGTGGCACAAATGCTTTTTAACAACTGATAATATTTAGAAAAATATACCTTCCTTTAATAAATTTTAAACTCTTTAATTAACACAGGAAATTTTTCATTGGATCCATAAAGGAATATAGGCATGATCTCTGCATCTTCATTTTCTCTTCCATAAACTGTATTCAACTAATGTACATGTTATACATTGGTTTTAATTAGACATTCATAGTGCACTAAAGACAAAGTCAGAAGACTTATATGAGGTTAATAAGAAGTGTTATGTTATTATAATACTACTGCATTATTGCTGTTATTATTATAACACTTAGTGCACTATTAATATTATTATTACTACTTTATTATAATTTATTATGCTAGTTTTACATATACTAACATCAATGTACTAATATTAAATATACATATATTTGGCTGTGTAAAAGTAAGCATAATGCTAATAAAGTGTTAAGGGAAGCAAAGTTGATTTGATTTCATCTCCTATTGTATGGAGACAAAATGTACTCTAGAAACCAGTCAGAACAAGAAGTAGTTTTAGGTATGTTAGTCAAATTCAAATCAGGGAGGAATTAAAATTATTTTTAAAAAACAATAAAAGTTGAAGGAGATTAGAATAGCATAATTGGGTTAAATACTCTTCTTACATGGTATGTGTACACATAGATTGATGAGTCAAAAGACAATCATGTTATTTTAAATGATAAGAAATCACAAGAAGATGCCCTCCCCACCAAAAAAAAAAAAAAAAAAAAAAAAAAGGTAACATTGAGTATGGGTAATCTGACTGAGGGTAGAAAAAGTTGGTTGAATGACCCTTGATTCTTACAGGAAGTCCTTCTATCTGATGTTATGTACATGATGTATTTATTACTTCTAGTAACACAAAACATTGGCAAAGCGAGAGTTATATTACAAATAACTTGTTTTACCTCTGCGGTGGTGGTGAAATTCAGCTGCTCTCTTCCCCTATATCTGACTCTTTTGCAAGCATAGCGAGATTTTAGGGCATTCACTGAGTGTGGTAATTTCATTCCTGGCTTCATTTAAAATCTCCATTCATCCTTGATTCCCTGTGTTTTATTGTTTTAGTTCTTTTTCAAGTTATCTCTCCATAATTTATGAATATCTTCTTTTTTTTTTTTTTAATTTATGAATATCTTCAAGAGGACTTAGCTACTTTCTGGATTAGGGCAGTGAACACTAAATATTTTAAATTTGTCTACCTGAATTTGTCCTTTGATATCACAGTGTAGGTTGCAGCATTGCTGCTTTATCCATGCAGTATGATGGGTAATTCTCTCTCTCTCTACATTAATAATCCTTAAAGCGGGTAGGAAAGATCCCAATTTTTTAAATAGGTTAGAAAACATACTCATTCCTAATATTCTGCAAACAGTAGAAAGAACTATTATTATTTATCATTTCATATTTACATAATATATTAAGAATATTCACTGCCACTTCACATTTTTTAAATTAACAATTTTCTTTGATAAAGGATTTAAACTTTGCATACAATTGAAAGCATGCCTTAAAACTTAACATTTTATGAATGAACAGTGTCAATAATTAGTATTCTTCCATTAAACCACCACAGTCGTCTCTGAGACTCAACCGTTTGTCAAAGGAAGAAAAGTAATTGAACTTTATGACGTTAACACTCTGTACTTCTTATTCTGATTTTTGCTAACATCCAAGCCATCCTAAGTGGCAGAGTGAAGGGAGCCCCAGAACAGAATCTGATAGAAGAAATTACTGGAAAGAATATAATGACATAATTTCAATAGGTTGCTTGTGGTAATATTTGTTCTGAAAATATTTCGATCATAAATTTATTGATTTTTAATCATTTTCCTTTATATGGAAACATACACAGTCTTTCCATCTTTCATGCAAATTGTTTCACTAGCATTTTTATACAAAGGCTTGGTTTAATTCACTAATCCACTAAGGTAAGTAGCCAATCTAATTCCTCTTCACTGCACAGAATTCTTATAAAGCCAGTATTGTTTCTTTAATATTGTTTTGCTAATCACATAAATCAACCCATCTAAACGAAAGGCTGTTGGAACATTCAGACAGTGATTTCACCAAACTTGATTCTCCCCTAATTGTGCTTTAATGATAGTTTTCCATTTTGTGGATAACTGTGTTTAAATATTCAGAGAACAGATTATTAAAATTTTTGCTGAATGACTTATACAGGAACACTAATTAGAACAAGAAAAACAGAGTTGCAATTTTCCAAAATAGTAACTGTGCCAGGTGAACTCAAGAAATGCTTCTGCTAACTAAAACTTTTATATAGAAACTGGCAAATAATACATGTAATAATGATTAATGGTTTCTTCTGGATATTTAAAATGAACTGCTTACTACAAGTCAGAACTGCTGGTTCTTATTCTAAGTGTTGTCACTCACAATTTTACTGATTGACCTTTAGCTGGTATTTTGACTGATTTTTGCCTCAATTCTTTTCTCAAAGTATAATCTGGGGATTATAATGAAAAATAAACAAATAAATACACTTGGTAAAGTGACAAAGTGAAAAATATTTTCTGGTTAGGAGGTTCTGACTTCGATTTTGTTTGTTTTTCACATTTAATATTAATTAGATCCAATAACACCAACCACTGCAAATAGAATGCCATACATACCATCAAGGTACTTACACTAAACAGGAAATAACCTCAGGTTATTCATTCTTTAGCTATTTCCCTCTTCTAAGAGAATAACTAATTGAAATACACCAGGAGTTCTAAAATTCCAAAGTAAAGTCTGAGTTTTTAATAATATAAACCTAAAGGCCTCTAACTCCTTACTAAAGTATAAAATAGGGAAACTATATGTTCTCAGACACTGGAGCAGAAAATAAAGTCACTAGTACATTTCTCTGATTATTTCAAATTAAACATTTTAAAATTAATACCTGAAATAACTAGAGCCCCTATTTATAAAGGGTTTATTTTCATGTTATCTTTCACAACACCAAGAGCCAGTATGTTTTTCTGTTATGACACATAGTGTCATAACAGACATCATTTTGGTTCAAATTACCTAATATCCCCTAACATGAGCTCATCAGATTTCTCTAAACAGTTAAGCAGCCTTCTTGTCACCTTGTCCTCTCCATATGCTCAGTTTTTTTTTTTTTTTTTTCGATGCCTTTTCCAACATGCAGTACCACCAAGCTCAGTTAACTGTCTGTGCTCATGATATTTCCAAGCAAACACTTCAAAGATCATTTCTCCCAACACAAACATTTTTAGAGAGATGGGAGGTTTACTTAAGATCACACTGTCCCTTGTTCAATCTTTGCTAATGCTGCAGCATTTGGAAGTCTTCCTGAAAATAAATTGTCTGATGTTTTTCTATAGTATGCAGAAAGTACCGTACCTGAAAGATTGTACTAGTCAACTCAGCACATAAAATTCCTTTTCTGGCACCAAACTAAGCTCCAAGGAAATAAAATGATCTGCCCTCTTTATAGTGCCTTGCACATATAGATGCTCATTAACTATTTGGAGCTGGAGAAACTTTTAGTTCCTATCCACATTGCAGTATCAATGCCCCTGCCACTGACTATTTGGTTCATCTAATTTTTCACTATATATCTCAGGGTCATTAAAAATACCACCAGCCAAGTTATAATTTAGCTGTAGATTTACAAAAAATTCAGTATCCTGACTTCATTTCTTAGCAGATGCTGAACTATACTGGAAGGAACTGCTTCTATGTAGTATCTTATAGCAATTAAATTTGTGGTTTTTTAAAGTATTGAAAGATCTAATTTTTCACTTACATAATGTTTTGCTCTAGTTAGAGAGTTGTTCAAAATCAGAATATTAAACAAATAAATGTAAGGTAATAAAAAAACATTAGGTAAGTCAGCAACTCTGTAGCTGAAGGAAACCTATATTTATAGGGTTTTTTTTTTGTATATATCTTTATAGGGCCTCAACTTTTATTAAATTTGCACAAATTTAAACAAGAATTGTCTGAGTTTAAACTTATTAACAGCTTAGATTTTCACATATCATTTATTTTAAGTGAAGAAAAACAAGGACGAGTGAAAAAAAAGCTGCATGTTTGAATTACAGAAATGATTCACAGAGATAGAAAAATCACAGAAACAAAATGCTCTTTTAAAATATGAAAACAAATTGCTCTCTTCTGGCTTCTGACTTTTTTTTCTTTTGTTAGTACCCCAGTCCTTGCCCCTTTCTTTTTTTTTTTAGGATTACAGCATGACACTGCAGTTCTGAGATTTTGCATCATCATAAGCAGGAACACTACTTATCCAAACCAGTAGCCTGATGATTTTCTCATCCTCATGAGAGGGTGATGTATCAAAAACTCACCCTAATTTTTTACCAAATATAGTTTCTTAACTTGGATATATCCATTTAATGCCTTAACATGGGCATAACCATTTAATGCTGTAGCATAGACATATAAGCTTAACTTCTATAGATTTATAGACTTCATTCCTTAGTGTGGTCATGCCAAACAATGCCTTAGCATGGACATAATCACTGAATTCCTTAGTATTGACATACACAATGCTGTAAAATAGACATATACACTCAATGTCTTTGTATGGATGCATAACCTCCTTTCTTCAGTGCGGTCATACACAGTTTTAAGGCATGGACATACCCAAACAATTCCTTAGCATGGATGTACAAACTCCATTCCTCAGCATGAGTATACCCACTCAATGCCTTAAAACACACACTATTTCAAGGAGAATATGTACATTTCTGGTAATGTTATTTGAGAAGTTACAGAACATCTTCATTCTCACCAAATATCTCCCCTGCTTCTATTAATACTGTTGCCTAAAATTTCTAAAATTCATTTACTCAAGGTAATTTTTTCTTCTGGGTTTAAATAAAAATATATAGCAGTTATATCATAATCTTCTGGGTCAAGATTATCATATTCAGTTGACATTAGTTCAGAATTTTCTCAACCTGTCACTTAACTAAAATCAGAGTAATTAACAATAAAAGTATTGAGAATTTGGTCTGTAGGATAACAAAATTGCTCAGGTAAGTTTGCTGGGATAGGAAGAATAAAGAAAAAAATTGAACAAGTTATAATTGAATAGGTGGGGGACAGGTGAGAGAAGAGCAAAATATAGCACCAAAAACTGTCAACTTTGTTATTTTACCATGTCAACCCCAACATAATCCTACACAATTCTAATAAAAAATGCTTCTTGATACATTCATATAACTAAGTTAGTGGCACCCCTGTGGTGTGCATCTCTAAATTAATTTTTTAAATTTTATTGGGGAAAAATTGAAATATATACAAAATAAAATAGTACAATATAGCACGTATATGTAGGTCACCTAACTCCAACAGTTGACAATTCTTGGCCCATCTTGCTTCATCAGTACCCAGAGCTACTTCTCATACTCATTTCTCCTATCTCAGATTATTTTGAATAAAATAAGACATCAGGTTATTTAATCTAAAATGATTTAATCTATGCCATCAAAATATAAGAAATCATATTTAAATATATATATTTATCTTAGCTATAATGCCATTATCACGCTTAAAAATAATTATCAAATTTTTTGTTTGCTTTATAATATTTTTAGTTTCTTTATTGAGATTTATAGTCAAATAAAAGTCTTTACATTTAAATTAGCTCCTTGTCTCTCTATAGTTTTCTTTTTTGCAATATGTTTTGGGAAAAAAAAGTTTGTCCTGTAGTATCTACTAGAATCTGGATTTTGCCAATTTTCTCTTTATTACATTTTTAACATCTTTTTTTCTGTCCCTTGCATTTTCTGAAGTTGCTAGCTAAAGAATAGAAGGTGGTAAACTATCACCTGTGTCCAAATTCAGTCAGCAGCTTATATTTTTGCAAAAAAAGATTTATTGAAACAAAGACACAGTCATTCATTTATGTATTGTCTGTGGTTGTGTTCACCTGAAAAGGTAGAGTTGAGTGTAGTCATGATCGAAACAACATGGCCCACAAAACTCAAAATTTGCTTGTGGGCTCTTTACAGAGAACATTAGCTATATTCTAATTTTGAGGATTGAGGGGTTTTTATTGGTTATTTGTTTTTGAATACTTTATATTTGGATTTGTGTACTTCCTAGGAAGTAAATAATGTCTACTTGTCTCTTAATATAATGACCTAAAACTATTCCCTTGAGATCTGATTTTTAAAGAACTCTGCAAATATTGTACTAAAGTAACTCATTGCATTATTTTATGAGGAGAGAATTCACAAAACTTTTTGAAAAAGTTTTAATCAAAGAATGTCACATTGAATTTATATTAAATCCTAGCTTCAGAAGTACAAGTTCTCAATGTTACTTATCATTGATTTCCTAATATGTGAAACAGAAATATCAGAAACTAGTAGACAGGAGCATGGTAACTATTATAGATTATATTCATAATTATTTTGTTATATTAATAGTATATTAAAATTACATTTAAAATTACATATAATTATATATGATACATAGTAGACATTCATTAAATGTTAGCCCATTCGTAGTACCATGTTTCATGAAAATGCCCTTTTTTCGTATTTTAACATCTCTGAAATTGGACTTCAATGTATAATTGACGGATCTTAGATTTGATAAAATAAGACAGTAACAGTGTTAATATGATAGCTATTTCTTGTGTAAGTGTATTAACTCTGGGCCAATGATATTGCTGCTAGGAGATCAAATAATTGTCATTTGGGATAGAATTTTCTAGGAGGACCAAATTCTGCTAAGAACTTCTATTGGTTATTGGATTTTCTAAAATTTTATGGAAGCTCTGTAGTGTGGTATTTCAGGTGTCAGTTCCATGTATCTGGTTCATATCTATAAGGGAGAATTTTCAGAAACATTTGAAATTCTAATATCATCATTAGGCATCTAAGAAACAAAAAAAAATTAGAATTTAAAAATAAGTCTCTACTTTCCAATTTTATATTTTGGTTTTTAAAATATTTTATATATGTGTATATATTTATGAAATGTTACATGGGGGAATAACTGGAATTCTAGTGCTTCATCTAAATCATGACTAGCATAAACATTTTACCACCATCTATGCATACTGTAAAATGAACATCAGAGATTCTTGAGTTTTCCTGAGGATTCTCTGTTAGGCTAATTCAATCATATTATTTTTCATTTCTAACTTCTCTGTACTCTATATTCTAATAAAAAAATATTAGCATCTCACATATTTTCTATTATAAATTTTGTAGGCATTTAAAATTTGTAAAAAAAATAAATAAATTCTTCACAGTGTCATAAGCCAACCTAAATATTATTGTCTTATTACATTTTCTTTCAACTTATTTTTCTTATGTAGGAATAATCTTAATAAATAATTTGTTCACACCAGCATTTTAATATATTCTTACACCACAGTATCTTTCTATTTTCCATGTTATTTTAATTATTAAATGTTAAAGTTAATATTAAAATAGTATTCCCTTGGACATAGTTCAGCTTATTACTATTATATGCTGAATACTTTTCCCACATTTTTTGCTCAAACACCTTGCATTGACCATAGTTAAGCTCTAAGCTTTCTCCTCTTTAGGGCCAACACTCTTGTCTTCAGCTCCAACACTGGATCATTATGGCATCTCTTTCCTTTAACTGATTTTTAAAAATTTTGTGTTTATCTCATCATTACACATCTTGCCAAGTTTTATTCTTGTGTGTAAAGAACAACAGAGATGAAGAAGCGTGTGTGTGTGTGTGTGCACGCACGTGTGTATTTGTGTCTCAGTATGTATCCTCCCCACCGTGGCTCCTAGAGAATGCTCTTCTATAAGAGTGATAATGGTTGATCATTTTGACACAATCAGGAGTGAACTGCATAGGATGTGGCTGTAGTTTTGATCCTTTTAAGATGTTCTTGAAATTCAAATTGAAGTTCTGAGGGGATTTTCTTTGCTGTCTATATACCTTCATCTTATTCTCCATGGTCATACAATCCACTTTTCTAATCACCCTGAGAAAAAATTGTAAAATACTCCTACTAGTACTAATAACACAAAGCATTTATAGAAGCTTTCTCTTATTTGAGCACTAATACAAACATTTTACATATATTAACTTATTGAATCCTTACAAAAAAATTTTAAGGTAAGAGATATTATTATCCTCATGTTACAAAAGAGTTATGCTGAAAATCACATGGATATAAGTAGTAGAGGGAAATATTATATATGTTAAATATTTGTTGTAGGTAATAGATAGCAGGGTGGGTTTTTAATTGTTGTTTTGATTTTTTTAAAAATAAAACAGATTTGTGTTTAAGTCTCAAAGTCCTGTCTAGTCACAGGAAATAACTCTTGGTATCTATATTCCCCAGACCTGTAAGTGTGCAGGGAAAATAGGTTTTCAACCTGCAGACTCAGTGAGAAAACTAAATTAAAAGAAAACCAAATTAACCTTAGCTGAGTCCTGGTAGATTTGTGCCGGTTCACCTCTCCTTCTGAGCACATAGGAAAATTGAACTACTTTGCTCCCCAAGTTTAATCATGGTCATATGATTTACATTGGCCAAAAAAAGTAAACAAAATGACATGTGTTCCTTCCAGTTGAACTATTCATGATCCAGATAAATTCTCTAGTTACTCACTCTTGCCACAGCATCTTGTGTAGATCCCTCTGTCAGGCTCACAAATGATGCAAGAAACAGACATGGCTGCTGATCTGCAATGGATGTATTTAATGCATAAGAGTAAATCTTTAATTCTGAGATCCCTGTGATTTGAAAGTTGTTACCATGGACTGAGTTTATTCCATTAATACAGTTGGAGTTACTTTTTGTCAACACACATTAAACTTGAATAGTCTTTACGATTTGGCCTAGGTCACATAGCTACAAGTGAATCCAACACTAAAGACTCCAAAGAACTTTCTACTTCTAAGCCATTTCTTTTAATTAAGCTTATTATAAAATGTATAGAAACTTCAGACATTTTTTCAAGAATGAAGAAAAATGGAAATAAGACAATTCCCATTATACATAATCACCCAAAATCTGTTACATGTTGATGTGTTTGCTTACTTTGTATCCCAGTAGTGCAAATATGGAATCTGAATGTATGTTAATATGAAAATATTTAAAAATCAGCTATTTCTACAAAATTTCTTTAAAAACATTTCTGCTCCAACTTCCATTACACCAAAACAGCCACTTTCACATAACTTAGGAATTATTTTAGGAACAGTTTAACTGTCTAAATAAGATAGTATTGCTAAATTTATTGTTTTTAAGATATCTAATGTCTACACTCAGTAAAGAATTAGAATTTAATTTGCTTTTTTTTTTCTGTAACTTCAATACACACTCATCACTTTGTACCCACCATTCCATCCTTTCATTATCATTCATCATAATTTGGGTTAGGTCAATATTTGTATGTATTCCAATGCTATTTGCATACTATTAAAATCTAAGTAATCAACTGTAATTTTTTTAATCCTTGCATATCTATAAAGACATCTATCTTACATTGACAATTGAGTGATTAGTTTCATTGATTATGGATCTAGATTTCACTTCTCTTCAGAATTTTCAAGGCATTTCTGATTTTTTAAACTTCTACTGTTTTTCATAAAAGCCTGAAACTATACTAATGACTGAGGCTCAATAGGTAAACTTTTGTTTTGTTTTAATCCAGAATAATGTAGGGCCTTTTTACTAAATCCAAGTATTCTAAATTTCAAAATACTGTGACTTGGCTTGGTCTGATTTCCTTTACGCTTATAGACACTTAATGGATCCTTGAAATACGAAAACTCCGGTTCTTAATATGTATGAAAACTTCTCAAAAATTGTATTTAATAATTTAAAAAAATATCTCATGTAGTTTCTTCCTCAAACTCCTATTGTTTGGATATTTGAGTTAATACAGTGTGTTACTTCTTCCCTTACACTTTTCTGTCTTCTTCTCCACGTGTGTCTTTCATTGTTTTTCTCTTCTTTCTGTGAGATTTTCTCAACCCTATCTTTCAACCATACCATTGAGCTTTTAATTTCTAATTGCAAATCAATGTCCTTTTATTCATTTGTAATTACACACAACCATATATATAGTCATCATAGTATATGTGCTGCTGAAGCGAGCACATATGTATAGTCATCTTATTTGCTTCATGAATGCAATATCTTTCCTTATTTCTCAAAATTTATCTTTTTCTTTCTATAGTTTTATTCTATTACTCATTTTTTAATAGACTTTATTTTTAAGGTTAAGAATTTGTTTATAAATATTTTCTTTGTAGCTTAAGAAATTGCTTACTAATCATGAACTTTGCTCAGAGTTAGGAATCACCTAGTGATATAAAGAGAGGTAACATTTCTGAAGAAAAAAAAAATCTCTATTTAGTATTGTGGAGACCAAAAAAAAAAGAAAGAAAAGAAAAGAGAAGAGAAGAGAAGAGGAGAAAGAAGAGAAGAGAAGAGAAGAGAAGAGAAGAGAAGAGAAGAGAAGAGAAGAGAAGAGAAGAGAAGAGAAGAGAAGAGAAGAGGAGAAAAGGAGGGTGGTGTGGGGGGAAAAGAAGCATTCTTGATGGAAACAAAGAAATCAGGAACTTTAAAAAGAAATGCAAAACGTGACACCTTTTTTGCTCCTTCAAAGAATAATTCTTAGTTTTTTTTCTCAGAGTAAAAGATGGCAGATATCCATTTTCCTAGAATATTGTAGGACATCGGGGAATGTCAGATATTCTTTACAAACCGTTGATAAATTCCTCTTATTTAGCCCAGTCCTTGCTCTTCTCCTAATTTCCAGTGGTATGGATAATACCACTTCTGAGCATTGGTGGGGTGGGGGTGGGGATTTATTTATTTATTTCTGTTTTATGTTTCATTTTAATTCTAGTATACTTAATATACAGCGTTATATTAGTACAATATAGTGATTCAGCAATTTTACATTACTCAGTGCTCATCCTGTTAAGTGTCCTTTTAATCTCCTTCACATATTTCACCCATCCCCCCACCCAGCACTCCTCAACCAAAAATCAGTTTGTTCTTTGTAGTTAAGAGTCTGTTTTTTTTTTTTTTTTTTTGGTTTCTCTCTCTCTCTCTCTCTCTCTGTCTTTGTTTCATTTCCTAAATTCCACATATGAATGAAATCATGTGGTATTTGTCTTTCTCTGACTTATTTCACTTAGCATTATATTCTCTAGATCGATCCATATTATTGCAAGTAGCAAAGCTTCATTCTTTTATCAATGGACACCTGGACTCCTACATAGTTTGACTATTATAAATAGTGCTGCACTAAATATAGGGCTGCATATATCTTTTCAAATTAGTCTTTTCATATTCTTTGGGCAAATACCAAGTAGTAGAATTACTGGATCATATGGTAGTTCTATTTTTAATTTTTTTTTTTTAGAGAGGGAGAGTGTGCCAGTGGGGTAGCGGAGGTGAGGGCAGAGGGTAGAGGGTAAGAGACAGAGAATATTAGGGCTTAAACTCACCACCCTGAGATCATGATCTGACCTGAAATCAAGAGTCAGATATTTAGCTGACTGAGCCACCCAGGTGTACCTCTATTTTTAATTTTTTGAAAAAATATTATACTATTTTCTCGCAGTGGCTATACCAATTTATATTCCTACCAATAGTGCGCTGGGTTTCCTTTTTCTCTATGTCCTTGAAAACACTCGTTTCTTGTGTTTTGATTTTAGGCATTCTGACAGGTGTGAGGTAGTATCTCATTGTAGTTTTGATTAGCATTTCCCTGATGATTAATGATGTTGAGCAACTTTTCATGTGTCTGTTGGCCATCTGGATGTCTTCTCTGGAGAAACGTCTGTTCATATCTTCTGCCTATTTTGATTGAATTATGTGTATTTTTTGTGTTGAGTTTTATAAGTCCTTTGTATACTTTGGATACTAACCCTTTATCAGGTATGTCATTTGCAAATATCTTTTCTCATGCAGCAGGTTGTCTTTTAGTTTTGTTGATTGTTTCCTTTGCTGTTCAGAAGCTTTTTATTTCGATGTAGTCCCAATAGTTTATTTTTGCTTTTGTTTCCCTTGCCTCAGGAGACATATCTAGAAAAATGTTGCTACGGCTGTCAGAGAAATTACTGCTTGTGCTCTCTTCAAAGATTTTTATGGTTTCAGGTCTCACATTTAGGTTCTTAATCCATTTTGAGTTTATTTTTGTGTGTGGTGTAAGAAAGTGGTCCAGTTTTATTCTTTTACATGTAGCTGTCCAGTTTTCCCAGCACCACTTGTTGAAGAGACTGTTTTCTTCCCATTGCATATTCGTGCCTACTTTATTGAAGAATAATTGAACTTAAAATTGAGGATTTATGTCTGGGCTCTCTATTCTGTTCTATTGATCTATGTGTCTATTTTTGGCATTTGGGAAGGATTTTGAGGTATAAACTCAGTCATTTCTTAGTTTTTCTCACTGCTAGCCAAGGATGCATTTTGTACAGTTTTCTAAGTGGCTTTACAGCAGAATCATTTGATTTCCAACATCAGTAGTTTTCTGATGATGTATCATTTAGCATTTTCCTTCATTGTGTGTGTTTACTACAAAAACAGGAAGATAGGGGTCCCTGGGTAGCTCAGCTGGTTAAGCATCTGACTCTAGATTTGGGCTCAGGTCATGATTTCAGGGTCTTGAGATCAAGCCCTGTGTTGAGCTCTGTGCTCCACAGGGGTCTGCTTGGGATTCTTTCTCTCCCTCTGCCCCACCCCCATTCATGCACTCTCTCTCAAATAAATAAATAAAATCTTAAAAAAATAAGTTTATAAATAAAATTTGTTTATTTTTGCTATAACTATATAAATGTATTACCATATAGTTGGTTTTCAAGATACAGCAAAAATAGATGCAGTCAAATTTCTTTTTAATTTGGTTTCTGATTTCTTTTTTACATTGCATTGTAAAAGTTTGTCCAAAATTTTAATTCTTTTAGGAAAACTTAATGTCAATGTTGTCCTGGTATTCCATCATACCAAAATGGTTTATAATTTTTTAACCATCTCTACTTGTTAAATAAATAGTTTGTTTCCCAGCTCTCATTAGAGGTATTTCAAAGCATATTAATGTGTTTTGAAAAATATGAATCCTTTAACATTTATCCAGTGTCAAATTTGTCCATTCATAATTATCCACCTTGCTTTTGAAGTTTTCTCCCTTATATCCTAACCTTCATTTTAAAGATGGTCAAATCTATTTTAGGAGCTTAAAAGTAAATAATAATTTATTTCTAGTAAAATACCAAATTCAGGATATCAGCAAAGTGTCAATGTAGGCAGCTCCAGACTCTTGTCCTTCCACAGAAAAATTAAAAAATAAGCAGACACTACCAGAGCCAACTTTGTCAGAATTCTGAAAAAGGTCAAAGATATACAACAGCCATGTGAATGCTGAGTCAATAAAAAGGCAACTTGATAATAGTAGGAAAGTTTTGTGGTGTTTTTATTTGTCCTTGCTCTACCACCTTCTGAGTGAGGGAGTTGTAGAGGGTTGTAGAGGGAGCAGAGCAGAACGTAGTTTGCAATTGCTATGCATGTCTGTTCTAATCTGTCTGGGGACTACCTGAAGAAACTGGTGCTTGTCTCTGTTAAGTCTAACATGAAACTCAGGCTGGAAAGAAGGAATTGCTCAAAAACACTGCAAGTGGAAAGGATGACTTGTAGTAACCTGCAGTGAGAAGAAATTACAATGGTAACATGATAGACCACCTAACACCAGAAAGAAAAAAAAAATCAGTGAAAATTTCTTTGTGAAATTAGGGCATTCAAATGTATCCATTTACATGGGAGAATTTAGAATATCATATACGTGCCCAAGAAAGATCAAAGAAAAACCTAAACTTTCCCCTCAGGCTGATACCTAGGCTCAGAAGAAGCCTAAGAATCGAATGAGTGCTTCAGCACAGAGCTTACCTGAAAACATTGGGAGAAATGTTTGATTTTTTCCCCCCAAAGAATACAAAAGAAAGTTGCTAGATCTAGTAAACAAATATATCAGAATCGTAAGGTACAAGATCAATACACTAAAATCAGTTGTATTTTTAAATACCAGCAATAAATAATCTGAGAGGGAAAGTAAGAAAAGAATATTACCTATAATAGTTCTTAAAATAATAAAATAGCTAGTAATAAATGTATTAAAAGAAATGAAAGACTTGCAAATAAATGTGATGATATGTACTGATTCTGTGTTCATGAATAGGAATAATTGGTATTATTATACTCAAAGCAATCCACAGATTCAATCTAATCCATATTAAAATTTCAACAGGTTTTTGGTGAAATCAAAAAGCCAATCATCAAATTTACATGCAGTTGCAAGGGGCTCAGAAAACCAAAATAATCAGAACAATGTCAAAACATTCACATTTCCAGATATCAAAACATTCTTTTTCAAGATTCTATTTATTTGGGAAAGAAAGAGAGAAAGAGAGCATATGCATGAGTAGGGAAGAATCCAAGGACGAGGGGAGAGAAAGAATCCAAGCAGACTCCTCATTGAGCATGGAGCCCAATGAGGGGCTTGATCTGATAAACCATGAGATCACAACCTGAGCCAATATCAAGAGCTGGAGGCTCAACCAATTGACCCACCCCCATGTTACCCAGATTTCAAAACCTGATACAGGGCTACAATAATAAAAACAATGCTTCACTCTATAAGAATAGACATATACACCATGGGATATAATTGAGATTCCAGAAATAAATCTACATTGTATACCTTAAACTTACATAATGTTATATGCCAATTATACCTCAATAAATAGATACATCAATGACCTAGAGATAATATAAAACTCTTAGAAGAAAACACAGGGGTAAATCCTCATGACCTTCATTTTTGCAGTGGATTCAATATATTACAAAAGAAACAGAAAAAAATATGCAAACTGTACTTCAACAAATTAAAAAAGTTGTGTATATCTAAGGACCTCATCAAAAATGTGAAAAGGCACACAACAGAATGGTAGAAAATATTTGCCAATAATTTCTGTTAAGAGTTTAATATCCAGATTACATATAAAAAACTTCTACAATTCAACAACAAAAAGGCAAACTATTCAAATGCCATTAAACTGCAACTTCAAATTGGTTGAAATGGAAGATATTATGGTATATATATTTTACCACAGTAAAAATCTTTTTTTCTAAAATTGTTTAAATTCCTTTAGAGGGATATTAGAGAACCAGATTTTAAATTGCTATGAAATACAAGTTTGCATGGGCTCATGTGATATTTTCTACAAGGTACAATAGAGGACAAAGAATCTATTTTCATTTAAATTTGTAAGCTCAAGAATCAGAGTGCTATTGCCATGTTAAAATCTTGGGCCTACCCATTACCAAGTGGACATACTTTAGTTACTTATATTATTTGTCTTTTTTTTTTTTTTTCAGTTTCTTTATCTATGAAATATAGCTTAAAATGTCCATAAAAGATTGCTTTGAGAATATAATATCAAAACATATAAATAACAGGAGAGTATATAGCAAGATAAAAAAATGTGAGCAATTTTTGTATTTCCTGTATTTACATTAGAGGGTATTCTTAAGGTCTTGACAAAGTAAGATAACAAACATACACTGAGTTTCAAGTAAAGAAATTTCTATTACCATACCTATACATAACAAGTTAACAAAATAGAAAATTTAGTTAATTATCAGATAGATTCCAGCCCCCTTATTTAACTAATAATATAAAATCTTACTAGGGCAAAAAAACTATCTCCCTTCCTCACATTTAACTATCTCAAAATCCTCATAAACCGTCAGTCAATTTCACATGTATAAATAATTTTTCAACTATATGAAGAATACGGAGTAAAACAAATAATGTATAAACATAAATATAAAATAGTTTCATAAACCAATGAATTTGTAATATACTTTGAGTCACACCCAGCAAATTTTAATGTTGACTTTATATTTTGAAATACATATCTATTAAAAATTATTACACCTTAAAAACTAGCAGAAGTTTGAAAAACTGATATTGATAGGCCCTTTTTTAACATAATTCATATAGTTTATAGAAAGTTACCTCATCTTAACAAATGGCAGATGCGATATCTGATAACTGAGCAATTTAACAACCTGCTGTGTCACAGATGCACAAATCCTAATACATGCCGAATATAATCTTGCCAAACACAGAGATTCACTGTTAATTACTTTTTTCCTCTGTAAGTTATGTTTACATTTTTTTTTTTTTGCAGATTCTTAAATGGCTGAAGGTTTACCCCCTGGATATTATGTCAATTTACTTTTCATCTAAACCAACTTTAGAATTCATTTTTTCAGGAAGTATATTATTCCAGTCTTTAAAAAGATAATATTTTCATAGAAAATCAGGATTTGCTATGTAATGTATAATATGGGTAATGTATTGATTGCAATTGCTTTTGCAGTTTCCAAAAAAAGGAGACACATTCTGTGTAGTTATGACCATCATTTTGTAATTCTGATGTACTGCTGAAGATTTTTTAAATTAATAATATGTCAGTTTAGTATTTACCAATCACTTTTCATACTCACAAATTATAACATTCATTATCAGAAGCACAAAAATTCATCTTGTAAGACTTGCTAAAGAAAATATGAAATCATACTTTCTGATTTCAAATTATACTACAAAGCGATAATAATCAAAACAGTGTGCTATTGTCATAAAAACAGACATATAGATCAATGGAACAGAATAGACGGCTCAGAAATAAACCCACACATATGTGGTCAATTGGAGCCAAGAATATACACGGGGAGAGTACAGTCACTTCAATAAATGGTATTGAGAAAACTGGATAGCTGCATGCAAAAGAATGAATCTGGACCAATATCTTATACCACATATAAAAATTAACTCAAAATGTATTAAAGACTTCAACAGAAGACCTGAAACCATAGAACCTTTAGAAGAAAACAAAGGCAACAAGCTCCTTGACATTGGTCTTGGCACTGAGTTTTTGAATGTGACCCCAAAAGCAAATACAACAAAAGCAAAAAGAACAAGCGGGCAATATCAGCTAAAAATCTGTACAGCAGAGGAAACCATCAACAAAATGACAAGGCAAATTACTAAATGGAAAAAAAATACTCACAAATCATATATATTGAGTAAGGGGTTAATATCCAAAATATATGAAGAATTCATACGACTCAATAGCAAACACAAATAAAACAAATAAAATAATGAAGTTTAAAAATGAGCATAGGATCTAATAGTCTTTTCCCAAAAAACAGACACATGAGTGATCAACAGGCACAAGAAGAGATGCTCAGCATCATTAAATCGTCAGAGAAATGCAAGTCAAAACCACAATGAGATATCACCTCACATCTGTCAGAATGACCAAAATTAAAAACATTGGAAACAACAGGTTTTGAGGGGGGGGATGTGGAGAGAAGGACCCCCTTGTATACTGTTGATGAAGATGTAAATTAGTGCAACCATTATGGCAAATCGTCTGGATGTACCTGAAAAAATTTAAAAATACAGCTATCGATAATCCAGCAATTCTACTGAGTATTTATCTGAAGAAAACAAAAATGCTAATCTGAAAATATATGTGAACTCCTACGTTTATTGCAGCATTATTTAGAATAGCCAAGATAGGGAAACAACCTCAGAGTCCATCAGTGGAAGAATGGATACAGATATGATATATATACAATGGAACAGTATATGGAACAGTAGTCTCAACCATAAAAAGGAATACAGTCTTGCCATTTGCAATGACATGAATGGGTCTTGAGGCTATTATTCTGAGTGAAATAAGTCAGGTAGAGAAAGACAAATACAATATGATTTTACTTAAATGTAAAATCTAAGAAACAAAATAAATAAACAAACCAAACAAGATCAAAATCCTAGATACAGCGAACAGATTGATGGCTATCAGAGGAGAAAAGAGGTTGCAGGTGAGTGAAAAAGATGAAGAGGGTGAACTCTATGGTGATGAATGGTAACTGTACTTATTGTGGTGATCGCTTTGTAGTGTATATGAATATCAAATTATTATGTTGTATACCTGAAACTAAAGAAATGTTATATACCAATTTTACCTGAATAATAAAAAAAAAAACATGTGGAAATTCATCATTAAGTGAATATATTTAGTTCTGAAAAAAAGCCACTGAAAAGGAGTTAAAATGTTCACTTTAATTCCATAGTAGAATGGTTAAAAATATGCTTATAATTGTATTTGGAAAATGCATCTAAAATCATATAAATATTTAAAATTGTTTCATTTACCCTACTTAAAACAGAAATAGGTTATTTTAATTATGAATTAATTCTTTGAATACTTCAAGGATGTGTTAAGCTAACTTTTGTCTGTGTATCTGTATGAGTTTGTAATTTTTGCCAAAATTTAATAGCACATTACATTGTAATTGTTTCAGAGAACAATCACAAGGAGGCCATTTTTGCCAAAATATTTTGGGGTTTCATCAATTTTCCCAAGAACTTCTCTCTCAGTTCTTTGATATTCAAATCATTCTTTTTTTGAAGCACATATTCTATCATCATCCTTGCCAATATTTTTCTTCAATTTTTAACCAGTCTAACTCTGCTATAACCTCATTTGTCAAAGGCTTTCTTTGCTTTGAGTCAAATAATTCTAACTTTACTTCATTGGCTTTATGAAATCATGCAGTTTTTGCAAGATTGCAATTTCACTTTGCATTATACTGTATGGCTTTGTCAGATATATACCACATCCTAAACCAAAAGGAAAATGACTGAAATAGATGTTGCTCAGAGTATCGGGATAAATATTATTGGGAAGCAGAAGGGAACGTGAAGTGGAAATCAGTTAAATCAGTGATATTAGTAAATAATGTCATGTTATGAGAACTTGTTTTCTAACAAAATTATAGATAATGACAATGACTGTATAAGTACTAAAGAATTCCTGTATACCTGGAAATTTAAGTAGAATTTTCACATCAAAATTTGATTTATCATATATTTTTGGATGATAAAATCACCACTTACATTTAAAAGACCTTCAACTGTGTCTTAGAATGGCTGTGTGTAAGGCACCTTTGTTTGACATGGAAATTTTGAAGACATTTGTGAAGTCTAATAGTTGAAACACTAACCTAAAACATTCATGCATTTTTACATTTATGTATAATATTTCTGGAGAATGATCAACCATCCTTTATTTGAATACCAAAATCCTCAAGTGCTATTTATTACCCCAAAGTATTAGCCCATTTTATCTTTAATTTTTCACTGTCAGAAAATACACCCTCACATTTTTGCCCGATTTGAAAGCAGATGCCCTAAACACATTCCTTTGTTTAGTTAAGAATTCTACACCTATGCAGACTAAGTCAAATTTCCATTTTATAAGGCAATATTTTATATTGTTATATATTGCATAAAAAGCCTACAATCTGATATATTTTAGGTGTTGTCTCTTCCTGGCTGAAGTTTTCCAGGTCCTGGTATCATTCCTCATGACATCTTTATGCCCTATTGTTACAAGGTCTGGATTCAATTTGGTTGTAGATGTCCATCTTAAAATGAGGTATCCAGAACTAATCAAGTCCGTTAAGAGACATCCCTCAAGGGTATAAAAGGCTTGGACTATTTTGTGATGGCTCTCTCAAAGAATAAAACATTCTTATTTTCTAAAGTTCCTGCTTGTGCTGCAACTGACAAGGAGTGATCTATTACAACCCTCTCTTAAGGTGACTTATGCCTCATGTCATTTCTCTTACCTCAAATCCTACTTGAGAAAAAGGAGAGTGTCTTTTCTGAAATGACTACATCTTATCTCTACTGCCACGCTGTGTCTCTTTTTAATCGGTTTGTGTCTGTAAAACACTGAGGTATATTACACATATGTATTATGCAAGTACACTTACAAAAAATTTTCCTAACAACATCTAGTCACAGAGTAATGCTTATGTTCACTCTAATTTTATTATATGAATATAAATTTTTAAAATTTTATATGATTTATATACCCTAAAATATTCCCCATTCCTAAGAATGGATCATATTTTATCACATTTCCTAATTAAAATCTGACTTAAACATGTTTTCTGGAAAAAAAACAAGAATGATAACATATAAATTCTCTTAATTTACAATTATTTGATTTGCTGAGCTTATTCTTGAAAAGTTACATAGACCACATGCTCCCAAGGAATAAGAAGAGTAGAGAAGTGAAACAGTTATAATTACAAAAAAATTCTGATTGCTGCTGTCAGCCCAGAAAACCCAATATCAGTAAGCAAACAGTACCTGAACTCACAGAGTTTACACTATAGAGGGGGAGTGAGAAAAAAATGAACAAAAATTGTTTTAAGTTGTGATAAATATTATTAAAAATATAATATGTAAACAGAAATGGAAAATAATCAAGTAGCAACCATTTTTATTAGGATACTCAAACATTTTTCACTAGGCAACAAATCTACTGAAATCTAAATAATGACAGCTAGTCCAAGAAAGAGGCAGAATGCATATTCTAGAAATAAAAGATAACATTTGTTAAACTATCTAATCTTAGCCTATGAGAAATGTGCCATTTGAAGACATTGAGATATTATCAAATTTCTGTGGAGAAGAAATCTACCAAGACAGAAATCTAGACTGAGAAAAAATGTTATTCAAGCCTGAGAGCAAACTACAAATATATTTATGTGAACTATTATGTGAACTAAATGGGAAAATTTACAGCTCCAGGATATTAAAAAAATAATTGCACCTGTTCTTTGGGACCAGGGGAAATACTGAATATACACCTAGACCGTGGGCAAACCATAGATGAGAATGGAACTCTGATCCACAAACTCTGCAGCAACTATTTTAAGAAACCAAATGACTACTTGTGGAGTGATTTGCCCAGCTACTAGTTCTC
Source organism: Canis lupus familiaris (assembly GCF_011100685.1). Classification (NCBI taxonomy): domain Eukaryota; kingdom Metazoa; phylum Chordata; class Mammalia; order Carnivora; family Canidae; genus Canis; species Canis lupus. Next base: position 21,034,029 of record NC_049243.1, read on the forward strand.
ACATAGTTTGTTTGTTTATTTCCTTGTATTTATTTATTTATTTATTTATTTATTTATTTATTTATTTATTTATTTTTGAGAGACGCAGAAGAGAGAGGCATAGACATAGGCAGAGGGAGAAACAGGGTCCCCTCAGGTAGCACAGTGTGGGACTCAATCCCAGGACCCTGGAATCATGACCTGAGCCAAAGGCAGATGCTCAACCACTGAGCCACCCAGGTGCCCCTCAGGTAGATCTTAATGCACTATCTAGTATTCTTTTCAGTATTATCGTTGCCTCCAGATTAACTATCAATGAATCATATGCATTACTCTTGAAACAAATAGACCAAGAGCATGAATTCTTCAGTATACTAGAAACTTAAAGAACAGTCTCTGTATTGAACTGAAAGTGGCATTTTAACATCATGATTCAATTAGAAAAACTTCATATTAGCATTATGAAAGTCAGTAGAGACAGTGTTACCAGTGACATCCACCAGCATGTTAATCAGACATGATCTGATTGTCCGAAGCACTTCCTGCCCCTGTTGAACTTGATCCTTTGCTCGATGGAATTTAAAGAAAAGAATGCTGGCATAAGCACTATAAACCTTGCAAACTGCAAAGTGGATAATTCAATCTTGAGACAACCTTTCAAAGTAATATTCTTTTTTAGACAGGTAATAAGAATATTTCCAGAGTTTAAGCATATTTTAAAATGTAATTTCATTTTCTGGACTTATAAATGTTCTTCTTACCATAAATATGTATTTTGCTTTGTTTTTAAGAACAGAAAATATGTAATTTATTGTGTATAATCAATTTTTATCTGTACATTCTTTATTGAGAGGTTTATGATACTTAACATATTGTATTTGAAATAAGTTAATTCCAAGTTAATTTTTAAAAATTATTTACTTCTTTGCCTTCAAAATTATTGTTAAGTTTAAACTTTCAAATTCAGTAGTCCAGGCTACCAATTTTATTATTTTTTTTCCTGAGGTTATTATTGACATACAACATTATGCAGTGTCAGGTGTGTAACTAGAGGTTTGACATTTGTATACATCATGAAATAGTCACCACAGTAAGCATAGTAAAGCATTTTATGAGCAGTTATTACATATCATATATGAATGTAATATTTTTCTAAAGTGAATAAGTATAAAATATATATTTGCTTTTGGAAATTTAATACTATATCAGATTCATATACAACTATTCAAATACACAGTTAATTTCTCTCTATAAAGTTACACATATATATAAATTTCCAATTTTTTTTTTTTGTAAAACAAAGTATGAGAAAAGATTTGCAATTTTATTAGACAGAAAATATTCTTCAATCACTCTATTGCAAAATAATTTTATCCTTGGGTTTCCAAAGTTTATCAGTCACAGTTAAGTGGTCAGAAAAAAATATATGAGTAGCTACCTTAATATTTTTATAGACAATATGCCATATAATACTAAATAATACTAACAATGAAAAATGTATATGAACGTTTTATACATACTAGTTTTCCATTGGTTATTAATCTTTCACAATTCTTCAGTTTTATTATATGTATTACAAAAAATACTTTTAAAGCACAGAAATTTATAATTAAAAATCTCTATAAAAATTACAAATTATTTTCATTCTAAGCTTTCCACTAAATGGAAGTTGGTTAAAAGAAGCAAAAGGCAAAGAAATTATCTCTATTGTAGTATAGGTATGGTAAATATGTAGCTTACAAATTATTTTAAAATTACATTTGTCCCATATATACTTCTAAGCCTCATATGAAGTTCCAGGCTCTACAGAGATACATCTCTGGGCTTGGTTTTAACAGAGACAACTATTTAGATGCAGATTCACTGTTACCACCCATATTGCAAGTAAATAGAGCAAGGAACCTTTCACTATACACTTTATATTTTAAGAAGAAATAAAACAGCTGTAGTCACAATGACAAACATATTCGACTTCATAATAGGCAGAACTTTCGGAGTATCTCATGAGCTGATAGATTATGTTCTGCCCTTTGTACAACTTGACATTTAGGATATTAATGTATTGACAAGGGTAATGTAAATGACTTCATTTCTTCCAGAGATTTAAAGCAATCACTTGCTTTTTGTTAAAATACCTGTTTAGATAGGACAGTGGTCATTTTTTTGGTTTTGTTTTGTTCTGCTTTTCTAAAGTCTTGTTTTTGGGCAGCCCCGGTGGCGCAGTGGTTTAGCGCAGCCTGCAGCCTGGGGTGATCCTGGAGACCGTGGATCGAGTCCCACGTCGGGCTCCCTGCATGGAGCCTGCTTCTCCCTCTGCCTGTGTCTCTGCCTTTCTCTCTCTAGCTGTGTCTCTATGAATAAAGAAATAAATTATTTAAAAATAAAAATAAATAAATAAAGATAAATAAATAAAATCTTGTTTTTAAGTAATCTCTACACTTGAACTTACAACCTCGAGACCGAGAGTCACATGTTCTACGGACTGAGCCATCTAAGCAAACCTAGAGTCATTTTTCCTTAATAAAAGAAACTTGGAAGCTAGGGGTTCATCATTTGTTGATAAAGCTTTCCCTTTCCCCTTTGAATTTTTTAAGATTTTATTTATTTATTCACGAGAGACACACACAGAGAGAGCAGAGACACAGGCAGAGAGAGAAGCAGATTCCACGCAAGGAGCCTGATGTGGGACTCGAACCCAGGAATCCGGGATCATGCGCTGAGCCAAAGGCAGGTGCTCAACCGCTGAGCCACCCAGGTGTCCCCCCTTTGAAATTTTTAATTGGTCACAACAGTACCTTCTAAATTTATTAGCCGTGTCTTTAACTTTTTAAAATAATATCTTTCCACTTTGCCTAATGTTTTTCTAATTATCTGCTTTCGATTTCTTCCACAATTAAGAAAAATACACTTACCCATTTAAAAAAGGGGAAGGGAGCCTTCCTAGCAGAACATAACAAAGAAACCTTAGCTCTTTTGATTTAATGCCTATTGCTTCCAAATAGATAAACCCACATAGCAGTTTGTACTAAAGAACAAAAATCTATATTCCTATATCAATCTGAGTTCTTTAATGTTTACTAGATATGGACAGATGTGACATTATTTCCTTGCATGCAGGTCTTTACCTCTTCCTAGGTTCATCTTCAGCGTTCTTTGGCTTATTAACTACACAACCCCACCTTCTGGCTTCCTTGTCACAAGGTACTCCCTTTGTCTGTCTGTCTTCACATAGTCTTCTTGTAATGAGATACCAGTCATATTGTATTAAGGGTTCCCCCTACTCAAATATAGCATTACCTTAAGGAATTACATCTATCTTTTTCCAAATAAGGTCACATTCTGATTTATTGCAGGTTAGGACTTCAATATACATTTTTTTGAGATAAAATTCAACCTATCAAAGACAGAGCACACTTAATGCCAGTGAAGAATGGATGATGTCAGGTAGAAAAAAAATGTTAGTAATAAGTAAAAGAATGATAATAATAGCTTACTAATCAGGCCAGGTTATAATATTTGGATGAGCAAGGCAGCAAAATTGCCTTTATGTGGAGCCTTAATACTGGATTTGCCTTAAAGAGAAACAATCTGTGCAGAAGCCTGAGAGTTTTAACTGTGGTGCCTGAGTCTTCAAAGGTAGGAGGCAGGCAAGGTAAACAATAAAGAAAGGGAAAACGTAGATCCTGTTCCACACGATTTATGGTGGTAAAGGTTGAAAAGGGCACAGGAAAAAATGCAGCTAACTGATGATAATAATCACAAAATATGATAAGTGTCACCAGGAATGACTATAAAGATTAAAAAGGCAGGATAGCAAGGATAGTATACTCTATCACTTTGTCTCATTATTTGAAAAATTGAGCATGCGCTGTGGAGCCTGGCTTTTCAAACTACTCAGAAGCTACATTGGTTATTTCCTGGGAACTTGCTTGAACTCTGCTCAGCATTGTACGAAGATCTTCCTGGAGTCCATATGTAACGTTCAACTTTGAGAAGCACTACTTCACTGCTTTGGGGTAGATAATAAGAATTCCAACTTCTACACTGCTACAAATTTGTTTTAACTGAAATGTATGTTTCTGCATCTGTGAAATGGTCATATGAACTGGTTATCTTTGGAATATTCAAATTTGGTAACTCCAGATATAACAAGTTTTCCTCCAAGTTTTCAATTTCATGCCAAAAAAATATTGTCCTGCCCAAAGCATATAATAAGATGTACTTCTCTGCAAACAAGGTGTTTTCCACGGGGGAAAAAAAAAGTTGTGCTTCTTAATTTGGTTTATTGTATTGGGGAAATACAAAAGTTTAGACAGCATTTTCACTGAACAGAATAGGTGAGCCTCTGAAAAGGTATCTCTTACTTGAATTATTGATGATTTATACTTATTATTACCAATAGTTATCCCATATCTGTTGTTCCCAAAACAAGAGAATTTCTAGATATATATGTATCAAGTTTAATCAGAATCCTGTCATATAGGTAAGAAGATTTCATTTAGAGTGATTATATAAATATTCTAGAAGTCAGTAAAAAAAGGCAAGATTCGGACCTGAATTTAGGCCACACTGGCAGTTATTAAATAAATAATAAGTAAATAAATAAATAAATAAATAAATAAATGGATCAGTAGGCCAGAATCCAAAAGTTTATTGCTGATACAATATAATAGACAAGAACAAACACAGGATAGTTTCTATCTTTCTTTCTTTCTCTCTGTCTATATTTTAGTCTGATTTTTTATTGATCTAATTGCAAATAAAATAGCTCTTCCTTAGAACTATCTGAAGGATTTCACGTGCCCGTAATCTTGATTCTACTAGGAAAGTAAGCCCCCTCGTCAATTACATGAGCAGACACAACGTGTTCTATGTCCACAGTCTAGTGGCACATTTCCTATCACATCTTTGTGAGAAGCCTGATCAGTTATAATTTTGTAAGGTTTACCAATGATTGGATCTACAAAATCTGGACTTCAATTAGAGACTAGGAGTAACACTAAGGACAATAAAGTTCCTGGTACTTACCTTCAGCAACAATGGAAAATTATTGGTTGGTGTATTTATAAGCACTACAAGAGGGCTACCTCAAAATGACTATACATCAATTATGAAATAATTCCATTTGGTTTAACACATTAAGAAATGTTGAAATTGGGATGCCTGGGTGGCTCAGCGATTGAGCATCTGCCTTTGGCTCAGGTCATGATCCCGGAGTTCACAGGATGGAGTCCCACATCGGGCTCCCTGCATGGAGCCTGCTTCTCCCTCTGCCTGTGTCTCTGCCTCTCTCTCTCTCTGTTTCTCATGAATAAATAAACAAAATCTTTAAAAAGAAAAAAAAAAAGAAATGTTGAAATTATACATAGAATTGGTCATTTCCTTGTATAAGAGCCAAGAAATAGACTAAGGAGAATGTTTAATTCCATTATATATTTGCTGAAATTATAATCTTAAAATTACTGAAGCAATCTGAATTACACTGATTTCACAGAGTATCTTTAAATTTTTATTTCCTAGTCTCTTTCTCACAATTCAGAAAATCTTTAGACACAGAGTTTCCCACATCACTCATGTGTTTGGCTGATATCTACAACAAAAATACTGCTAAAAAAGAGTGGGTGGAAGAAGTATTATAAATATTATAGAACTTCAGCATTGCCACATGAGGGGGAAATCATATATATCCTTTCACTTCAGTACTACCTAAAAGATTTTTCCTATCTTACTCAAAAGATCTTTTTTCCATAGCTTTTTGTTTCCCTCAAAAACAGCATTTCCCAAACTTTAAGCTTTTTATGTATCACGTGGGGTCTTGCTAAAATGGAGAACTGGATTTGGTGGATCTGAGGGGAACCCTGTGTTCTGCATTTCTAACAAGCTCCTAGGTGATGACAATGCTGCTGATCTATGGGGTCATACATTGATCAAAGGTCTAAGGGAGCCTCTCCCAAAGTTGCAGTTAAAACAACTGACTCAAAGCTTTCTTCTGGAAATCTCGCTAGGGAATAGAATAAAAAATCTGTTATGTGTACGGTGTCTGGATGTCTCAGTTGGTTAAGCCTCTGCCTTTAGCTCAGGTCATGATCCCAGGGCCCTGGGATTGAGCCTCACACCGGGCTCCCTGCTCAGTGGGGAGCCTGCTTCTCCCTCTCCCTCTGCCTGCGGCTTCCCCTGCTTGTGCTCTCTCTCCTTGTCAAGTATATTAATTAATTAATTAATTAATTAATTAATTAATGGTCATGCCACATGGGATAAACAGAGATGTGAAGGATGAAATGTAATATAGTGAGAAAAGAATTGTTTTTAACTAGACAACTCAAATAGAGTTGTAGTTTCCAACACTGAAATCATGTGACATTGAAATATATATATGCATATATATATAAATATATTATAATGAAATGTTATTTATCCTTGAAAAAGAAGGAAATCCTGCCATTTATGACGACATGGATGGACTTTGGGGCCATCTTTTGACGTGAGGTAAGTCAGACAGTCCAAGACAGATACTGTATGATTTCACTTACCTGTGGAACCCAAAAAAGCCAAACCCAGAGAAACAGCAGAAGGGTGATTACCAGGCGCTGGAGAGTGAAAGAATGGAGGAGATGTTGGTCAAAGAGAGCAAACTTGGAGTTAGAAGATGTATAAGTCCTGTGGATCTAATGTGATTATAATTAAACAGTATTTTATTGTTAAGACAGTAGATCTTAAATGTTCTCACCACAGAGAAGAAATGATAATTTTGCGATGTGAAGGTGGTGTCAGCAGATATGGCAGAGCAATCCTATCCCAGCAGATAGTGTATCAAATCAACAGGTTGTGCACCTTAAGTTCATACAATGTTAATATGTCAATTATATCTCAATAAAAAATAGAGTTCTCTGCAGCCCTGGTAGCTCAGCAGTTTAGTGCCACCTTCTGCCCAGGGCCTGATCCTGGAGACCTGGGATCGAGTCCCACGTCCGGCTCCCTGCATGGAGCCTGCTTCTTCCTCTGCCTGTGTCTCTGCCTCTCTCTCTCTCTCTCTCTGTGTGTGTCTCTCATGAATAAATAAATAAAATCTTTAAAAAAAAATAAAAAAAAAACGTTCTAAGATTTAAATGGGAAGATCTACATGAAAGTGCTTCTAATACAGTAAAGCACTATATGAGCAGATTATAGTGCCATCGGCACCTAAGCTCCCTAGCCCTCCCCCGTCCCACATCAGTGCCACAGTCCGAGTCCTTCCTTTTTTGAGCTGTGAAAACTGCTTAGGAAACTGTCACTCAGCGGCAGCAAAGACTGCCAGCACTAAACCAATTTGATAGAAGGATCCAAGAGGGGAGAGGACAGAAGATTTTCTTTCCTCTGCAGTTCTAGTTATAAAGCCAAGATATAAAAGGAGAGAATCATTGTGGTATGGCATATGAATTTTAAGATGCTTTCATTGGGTTCATTCATATTCTAGAGTGGTGTCCTCAAGAGTTTTTACCACCTTAGAAACTAAAAAATATATATATTGTCTTGCTTTTAAAAAAAATATTACAAGGAATATGTCATCTTTACAAAGATGGGTTATTATAGTCATTGATCATGTAACTACATAGATAAGATTCTGGACCTATTCACAGCTAGCTACAAACCAACCAGCAACTTCATGTTTGATATATAGATGAAGTGAAATTGCTTTAAAACTAATGCAGAATTTATTTGTAGGGCACAATTTATTAGTATGCATGAAGATGAATTAGAACCTGCAAGCTATATTAAATTTAATGCATGAGAAAGGGAAGTAATGAATTACTTGAAAATCATTTTAAAGCATCATTGCTAATGCAGCTGCTAAACTGCAATCGTCCTAACTGCAGAGACAAATATTATTAAACCTGCCAGAGTCCCCAAACTGTGTTTTAAGCAATTCCTTAAAGAATATAAGCAAAGGCATTTGACTCTCAGCTTCATGTATAAATACACCATGAAAATATATATGCCATATATGCAAAAAAAAAAAAAAAAAGCTCTTAGTAATTCAAGATTCCCATAACAGAATTCTTATGCTAATGGTCAAAACAAAAGTTGCTTTTAATTTTCAGAGGGATGGAACATGGAATTTATTAACTTCATATTTCTGATGGATGAAAGAAAATGTAATAAATGAAGAGATGAGCCTGAAACTGCACTCACCCGGCTTTATTTAGCGTTGGTGTTCAGTTAGCTGACTTCACTTCTAATATTGCACTGGCTAAGCCTTTTAGTGTGCACTAAATCCTAGCCGCATAAAAGTGAAGCTAAATAGTATTTACAGGTCTTTTTCATACAAAGTGCAAACCAGCATTCCATTTATAATCCTATAATAACACTCTGTAATCTGCATACCAATGCAGTGCAAATAACACATTTACTTTAGAAATGAGCATAATTAGATTATATAGATCATAGTTGAATTAGACTGAGTGACCTTTTGTTAGCATTCTCTGATAACTCAAGAAAATTTTACTACTTGGCTGCCTTTTCTCTTTTGATCTAAATGATCAGTTTTTGGCATGAGCCTCTAAAATCTTCAGAATCATTCACAGTTTGGTTTCTAGGAAGATTTTTTTCCCCAGCAGGAGGGGGTTGTAGTGCTGAACGTTGAGAGTTGGAGTAGATGTTCACTGACATACATTTGAGGTAAGGAGGAGAAACATAAAATACAAAATGAAGGGTGACGTAAAAATGATTTATAATTGTGTTTAGTATGGTCTTTGTAATTACATTTTTAATTAATACTTTTGAGGATGTGCTTTACTTTTTATGCATAATTTAAATCAAATTGACATTCTATGAGAGTTCAAGCCTAGTTTTCCCCTTAATGATACATCAGAAATTTTGCATCAGATGATTAAACGTCTTCCAGTCATTTATTCACTAAAATAGGTTTGTGTACCTACTATGGGTCTCAGACGTGAGGATAAGCGGTGATGACTGCATGTTTGTTTCAAAGAATTTTCCTCCTGGAATGTGAATGGCAATCAAAGATAAGGGACACACGGCGATAACAACAGCCACATAAACCAATTATTCACAAAGTAAATCTCAACTCCTTCTGATTAAGGAAATACAAGCGTATTAAGAGCCATTTATAACCTTAACACATCTCTGCCCTCACTTCTAGGTCCTCCGGATAAGCACAAATCCACACAAAGGAGGCATGCGTTTCTGCGTGTGTGTCACTGACAAGGACTCTTGCCCCCTCAAGATAATGGAGTGTTAAACTGACAGCATTCATCTATCCCTCCCTGCATTCTTCCGCCTAGGAAATTCAAAGACTTAGGTAAAACAACACCAAGACAGATTAGGAGACTATCCTCTAGAATATGAGGTTTTTTTTTTTTTTTTTTTTTTTTTTTAGCTCTACTTCCACAAAGGGAAATTGCTCAAAAATCAATCTCACAGGAACCTCATTTGGTTAGACCATTTTACAGGATGGTAAGAAAGATCACAAGTCTCTAATAAATATGAATGTTTACTTAATAAAACAAATCAGCTGGAATATGGGCTTCTTTGGAGTCCTAAATCACAAAATATATAAAAGATGTGTATGAATGTATGTGTATCTAAATGCCAATAGATACACTAATAAACAACACTTATTCTCATAGCTAGTTTTCTGTCGTTTCCCACCTCCCATTTGATCTCTGGTGTCCATTCAACCTTAAGGATACATCGTGAATGTCCCCTGATACCATCGTAGCCTGAGCAACCCTAAAAGCTCTCATAAGCCACTGTTAAGGGATCTTTTGCTTCCATGCCTGTAATGTTCGATTAATGCTCTGCACTTCAGTCAGAGCAATGTTTTTTAAAGAATAATGTCCTCTTTTTTAAAAATTTTAACTATCCAATGTATTTCCACTGCCGGGATATGAAAATGCAATGTTTAATCACAGTCATACTGTCACATATAGTACAACTGTTTCCCATCTCTGCAAACAATTTCATCTCCTACACACTAAGCTTGTCTATGCTTGTCTAGACATAATGGTCTCTTTTCTGTTCTCCTAGTGCAAACTTTTCTCTTCCTCTAGGTATTCGCATTATTTATACCCACTAACTGAAAAGTCACTTCTTCTAAGACTGGCTTTTTGGGTTCTTCAAATCTCAGCAGAACTGTCACCTCATGGAGGCTGTTTTGTACCTCCTAATTAAAAGTGGGTTTTCCTAGTTCAGTTCTTATACTATCATTTAGATTTTTGTGATTCCATTACAGTTGTCCCAGTCTCTAATAATCATATCTATCGTCTTGCTTATTGTCTGTATCTTGCAATAGTATAAGCAGTTGAGGAGGGTCCTTGATTTCCCAAGTTCACCTTTTTAGGTTTGTACCTGCAGAGTACTTGATATCTAGTAGCCACACTGTTAGGTGCTGAGTAAATGTGTTGCATGTGCCGGTGTCAAAGGCGGGGTGGATTGGGGGGCTGGACATAGGATTCAGTCTGGGATACTTCTAGATCCATTTGGCTTCTGCTTAAGATTATAATTAGATATACAAAGAAGACATATTCTACAGTATCTCCTGGCTATAATAAAATTGCAGAAAAGATTTGTATAACTCATGAGTCTTTTTAATATTTAAAATTTTAAAAGAGTGCATGAATTATTTTGTTCCTAGCATCTGCATCCCTTCACCATTCTAATTCTTTGAGTCCTACTCTGGAACGAACTTTCTTTTTCTTTCCTTCCTTCCTTCCTTCCTTCCTTCCTTCCTTCCTTCCTTCCTTCCTTCCTTCCCTCTTTTTTTTTTCAATTGGATCCATCGATTGTTAACTTATCTCTAGTTCTATATTCTTCATCCTTATCTTTCTACATTGCTAACCTCAATGAATTTACCCGTGTTTATGACTCCATCTATTACATTTATACTGAAAGCCACTTGTCCAATTTTAATCTTTTATGTGCACAACCAAAACCTAACAGTTGAAATGTGGCATGATTTAGATAATGGACTTTTATCTCAGTCTTGCAAGATTAAAACAAAACAACTTTTCTTCTTTAAATTTCTTTCTCTTTACAGATTTCCTGTTTCTTTTATTGATATGTCTGAGACTAGAAATCTTGGAATCATCTTTAAATCAATATTCTTTATTTTTATCTCTTTTTGCTTTGTTTGCTTTTTGTATTTCCTTCACAATCTTTCTTGGACCTATCCTATATATTTCTTTTCCCATGGCCCTCCCTTTAATTCCTTAAATAACTATAAATATTTTCTATCCCGCTCACTTGTTCCAGATTCCTTTCATTATCTTTCATTCATTTCATTATTTCATTCCTGCCACTTCCACATTATAGTTTTAAAAGACATTTTTCATCATGCTTACTTCCACATAAGAACCCAGAGTGGTTTACAGTAATCTATGTTAAAATACACACACACACACACACACACACACACACACACACACACATCTCTCCCAAACCAAACTTCTAAAACCTTTGATAAAATTGGATTTTCTCTTTAACTTACTATTTTATTTTCTTAGCAACCGTGAAACATATTCTCCTTCATATCATTCAGTGTGTTGGTACTCCAACTTCAAATTCTAGAGCTAAACTCTGATTATCTCCACTCGTTCTCCTACTACATGGTTAGCTTTTTCTCTTTAAATTTCCAACTCCCTTATGTCTTATATCATGAATATTAGGACTTAAATATGTATATTTTGTGTATGTATTTACTTTTTATATTCTTGATCATGCTTATCAAGGAAAATATTTTAAATATCTTAAGAGATTAAAGCTGAAAAATGGATTATACTTCTAAGAGCAGGTAGTAAAATAAAACTTAGTTAATTTTAATAAGAAGTACCAATATGCAAATAAGTATGTGTACATACTACATTTAATAATTCTTACATATCTACATTGACTTAAGCATCACTCCAAGTCAAAGGTGATAGAGATATTTTAAAAGCACTTTGAAAAAAAAATAAATAAAAGCACTTTGATACACCATTAATCCATCTTTTTAAATAAGAAGATGTTTAAATTTTTCCCATTCATTGAAAACAGGATAAAATGAATATATTTTAAAACATCTTTACATTATAGTATTCATCACATTTATATATATTTAAAGCCCCAAATAAAGGTTTTATAATTTTTCTTAGGAATATAATATGTCAATTTTAATAAATTTATGTTGGTGGGAAAATGAAGAATATCAATAAATCCTATAATTCTATGCTAAATTCATTTTATACATAAGACTATTAAAATGTCTTTGATTCTGCAATACAATTTTGAAATATTTCATTTTCATAAAGCTACTCAAGACAGCAGAGACAAATAGTTTATAAAATGTTCATAGTTAGGAATGCTGCTTTCTCTTCATTTTGACACATCTAGGGCATGCAATTATTCACAAAGGTCACTTTCTAAAGAAGAAAAAGAACAATGACCAAAGGCAGCATTTAGGTTTCAAATAGACTATGACAATTTAATCAATGACAAACTCCCAATGTCAAGAACCATCGTATTTCTAGGTAGACAGAGAATGACATTTCATCAGAACTATGTACAATTGCCTGCATTAAAAACTAGCCAAAAAATTTACTATGAACATGAGAACAAGATTTAGAGGGGGAGAAAAAGGAGGAGGGAGGTTCCAAGTTATTTTAAGTTTAAATGTGAACACAACTTTCCTTACTGGCATTTTCAAAAATGTCTTATTATGAATTAAATTATACTTCTAATCTTAAAGACACATACAATTCAAAGCTTGAGAAAATAAAACTTACCATCTTGCCCCCTGCAGAACTCACACTTTTCAAATTTGTAGTGCAATTGACAGAGAAATTTAATATGGTATGAATGCCTTTTCACCTGATTTTTTCCCCAAAATCAGAGATATCCTAAACCATGTATAAAATACATTTAAAATGTTTTGTGATTTAGTTTAGGAATACCTTTCTAGAAATACTCCAGGATGTCAATTTTTATATTTGTTTTTAAAATAATATTATTCAACATTATCAGTCAATAGCCATAACCACTTCAACCTATGAATTTCTACTATAATTGGTATTAATATTCACCTATAAGACTGCCATATTTTAAAAGATTTCAACTCTCTATACTTGATTTATTTTCCTTAAAATAAATATAGCAATACTTTAATACACATGGGGCCTTGAGATGACCCAATAACACTAAGTATATAAGGCCTAGCAGTGTGTTAGACATATATTTTGCAATAAATATTTTTAATGAGTTACTTATTATTCTGTGCTTATTTCTTATTCTGCAAAATGTGTACCCTTATTTCTGTGAGATACCCATTGCTCTTTCAGTGAAATACTAAAACAGGAAGGCATTGTGATAAGATATTCACATAACTTTTGTTCACACTTACAAAAACAATATTTTAGTAGAGAAAGAGAATAATACAATGAACTTGCATTCCAATGGAAATAGTTAATCCAACCATCATGTGATAGTAGATGCATACTGATGACAGAGATTGTATTTCAAAAACAAATAGTATAGTATTAGAAACTGGAAAGTTATAGAATAAAAAAACATATTTTAAATGTTTCTGTGAGTTGAAATGCCTGGATCAATTTGGCTAAATCATTAAATTTTCATTTCATATTTGAATAGAAAAGAGTGTGTCATAGGTAATCGTGATTGAGAGAACAGCATACTCACTCTCCCCAGACTACTATTACTAAATATGCATACATATCAAAGACTACATAATTAGGAGGGGGAGGTTAAATTAACTGTGAAACTTATGGTTTATGTAGCTGAGCTAGTTTCAACTGCAAATAGCTGCAAGAATATCTGAGGAAAAAAATAGCCATTGAGAAGGGAAGTTCTGTATTTTTTACAAAAAGAAAGATTACTTTTTGTTCACTGGAGATAAAGAGAAAGAGAGAGAGAGAGAGAGAGAATGAAAACAGTTAAAAAAATAGGTAAAGCACCATAATAATCAAACTCCAAATAACAGACTCTTCTAAAAGAGTCTGCAATTTTACTAATCTTCATCACATTCTTCCACATTTAAATATCCAAGATCTTTTTGTTTCACCGGCTCACCTGACCCCGTAAGTCTCTTCCTGTTGATCTCCTTTTCCTGCTCTCTACCAATCTTTTACTTGAACGTATCCAGAGATTGCTAAGTATGAAATAGGATGACTTCACATTTTGCAAAAGGGTCTCAATAAGTTAATTTCCCTCAAATAAGCTTCAACCTCCACATACCTACAAATGTTTCTTTTGTGTGCATATGTACAGTAAGGAAAATACCTGTCTAATACGGTCAGCATAGAAAGTAAATATAAATAATTAAGGAAGTAGAGCAAATAGGCATTTATTTCTGTAACTTGTAGGATATATACATAAGTGGCACATGTTTTAGAAATAATTCTAAATTCTACTTATACTCACTAATATACTTTAACAAATAATTACTAGAATTCACCTCATTTTGTGTTCTGTGTAGAGAGCTGTGGCTTTGTGTGTGGGAACTAGGTGGTAAATCATGAATTCTGTCTAAAGTCCCCTACACATGTGGAGGTAGCTTTACTTCTAAACTCTTGATTAAAAAGTGACTAGGACTAAATAATTCTTCCATTTCTCTTTTTTTTTTCAATTCTGTAACAATACTTGTAATATACTGCATAACATTTTAAAATCTAAGTCATTCAAATCTTAAATAGAACATTGTAGATTGCCTTGTAGATTTCACACACTGTAACCAACAAAAACAGCATGTTTTTTTACCTGCTTAATTCATCAAAAGTACACATACCATCAGGATATATTTAGATAGTATAAAAAGGATTGAAAAAGTCTATTTGCACATGTATTGGTTGCAGAATCCCCACAAAAAAATCTGGAGTTTCTCAATGAAGCAAACATAGGCACAAAACCTTCCACTATATACAACAACTTCATACCATTCAAATATTAGATTGCTGCAGTTTTTCTTTTCTTAATAGCAATACAACAGACTAAAGAATGTCATTAAAGTGCACTATCCTAAGTTAGTTTTATGCACATGCGGAATAGATAAACACTTAGTGTTAATTTAGAAAAGTCCAAAGGAGATTTTATTTTTGAGGTTAATCCTTTTATCTCTAGGCTTTGATCTCTATTAAAATTCAGAGACCCCTGGGAGAAGGGACACTTTATCAACTATAAGTCATTAAGTGTGAATAAAAGGTCTGAAATCTAAAAGGCAATGGAGACATGGGAATAAGGTATGAGTAGAAAGAATTTAAAAAATAGAAAATCATGAGAAAAAAAAGCATATTTTTTCCCCTCAGGTCTTTAGAAGAAGTAAAAAAAAAAAAGAGCATACTGACCTTTGAAACACAGATAAATATGCTGGCCTTCAGAATTTTTGCCTTTGTGCTGAACTATGTACAACTGACCCATTTCAGTATTGCCCTGTATATAAGTATTTCCCTGTATATAAGGAGTGAACACTAATGTTACCTGATGCTTCTTTGATGATATCCCAAGGTTCCTCTTTTCACCTTTGCCAATATTAGACCAGAAACAGAAGATAATGATAATGGAGAAGAAAGAACTGAGATTCCTATATATGCATGAGTAGATTACATAATATGGCTTAGAAGATCTATCCAAGAATATTAATTTGAGCACTGATTATAGGATAAATTTACTGCTAGATTCTGGGGAAATAAAATTGATTAATTCTTGGTGACTGGATTCTGATTACAGTTCTGAGGATTTTTTTTTTTTCAGATTTTATTTATTTATTTGAGAGAGAAAGAGAGCCTGAGGATGGGGGCACAGAGGGAGAGGAGAAACAGACTCCCACTGAGCAGGGAGCCTGACAAAGGGCTCAATCTCAGGACCCTGAGATCATGATCCAAGTGGAAGGCAGACATTTAACCAGACACCCCAGTTCTTAGGACTATAATGTTAATATAAACACTGGACTCTAGCCTATTCATTTTGGTCTATAAGGAGTCCTTCTTTTGCCTTGTAAATCATGTTATTCCATTCATAGATAAAAATGTGTATTGTTATTGTACAATTATTAAGCTATGTACTTCAAACCATATGTGTTAAATTTCAATTGTGTGATAAAATATTGATTGCCATGTGAGGTAAATAATTCACTAAAGATAAAGAAAAATGCAGTCATTTCAGAATGTCTAATAAGTAAATTTTTGACTTGTCTTTTATTTCCCTCCATTTGTTTATTTTGCTTCTTAAATTCCACATATGTGTGAAATCATATGGTATTTATCTTTCTTTTTTAAAAAGAATTAAAGATTTCATTTATTTATTCATGAGACACACACACACACACACACACAGAGGCAGAGACATGGGCAGAGGAAGAAGCAGGCTCCATGCAGGCAGCCTGATGTGGGACTCAATCCCGGGACTCCGGGATCATGCCCTGAGCCGAAACCAAACGCTCAACCACTGAGCCACCCAGGCATCCCAAAGGTATTTATCTTTCTCAAACAACGAACTTTTTTAACAAAAGTAAAAACAATTATTTTCTTTTTAAAATTCTATTTATTTACAATCATTTTAAGTATTTCCTTATTCCACTTAGTTTTGTATTAATATTCTATTCTTTGAGCTTCTTAAAGGGATATACTTGATCATTTACTTTTATATATTCTTTACTTATATAGGCATTTGAAGCAATAAAATTTCTCTTAAGTACTGTCTTATTTACATCTTACAAATTTTGTTCATTGCATCATTTAGTTTAAACATTTAAAAAATTTCTTAATTATTTGAATCATGAATTGTTTGCAAATAATATATTTAACATTTTAAATTAAAATTTAAAATATTTTGGATTTTTAGATGTATAATTTTAAAAATATTTTATTTACTTATGGTATTTGAGAGAGAGACAGAGAGAGAGCACAGAGAGAGGGGGGCAGAGGGAGAGGGACAAGTAGACACCCTGTTGAGCATAGAGCCTGAATGGGGTTGAACCTCATGACCCCAGAATCATGATCTGAGCTGAAGGCAGATGCTTAACCCACTGAAGCACCCAGGTGCCCTAGATATATAATTGTTATTGATATCCAGTTTAATATTATTTTAACCAAAAAGCATATTCTGTATATAATTCAATCCTTTGAAAATTATTGATACTTATTTTATGGCTCGGATTTTTGTGAATGTTTCTAGGCATGTGAAAAGAAATATACATTCAATAGTTGTCACAATGTCTATAATTGTCATTTGGGACAATCTGATTAATAGTATTGTTCTAATTTTTTATCTTCATGCCTTTTTTATTGGCCTACTTCTATCAATCACCGAGGAAAGGCAAAATTGCAAAATATTCTTGTGAATTTTTCCTATGGTTCTGTCTGTTGTGTTATTCTAAAGTAGTTCTGTTACTAAGTGTGTACACATTTAATATTATAATTTGGTGTAATGAGTCTTCTATTATGAAGTATTTCTCTTTTATTTGGCCAGGATGTGTATTGATGTCTACTTTAAGTGATATTATTATAGCTACATCAGCCTTCTAATGCTAATGGGCTTGCATGACATATTTTCTGTCTTTTTATTTCTAGCCATTTTATTCTCAACATTTAAAATGTGGTTTTAAATTGCATACGATGACGGGGATCCCTGGGTGGCGCAGTGGTTTGGCGCCTGCCTTTGGCCCAGGGCGCGATCCTGGAGACCCGGGATCGCATCCCACATCGGGCTCCTGGTGCATGGAGCCTGCTTCTCCCTCTGCCTGTGTCTCTGCCTCTCTCTCTCTCTCTCTGTGACTATCATAAATAAATAGAAATTTTAAAAAAAATCTTAAAAATAAATAAATAAATTGCATACGATGCAGTATTTTATTCATTATCAATCTCTGCCTTTTAATTTGTGTGTTTTGTACATTTACATTTAATGTGGTTATTGAGATAGTAGGATTAAAATCTAACTTCCTATATTGTGCTCCTAGTGATTTGATTGTCTGTTTCTCATTCTCATCCTTCTTTTGAGTGAATCAAATTTTCTAATATCTTGCTTTACCTAGCCTATTGACTTAGATTTATTTCTGTTATATTTTAGCTATCATTCTATATAATGGTCAAATACCTTTAAGTCATTAAGTTAATCTATATCCTGAACAATGTAAGAATCTTACTTCAGTTTAAGTTCACTTACTCTCATCCTACTTTGTACTCTCATTCCCATATCTTATTTCTACAAAGCAATCATCCCATGACAACCATTTTTAATAATGTAGAATATATCTATTTATAAATAACAATCTTATGAAAACTCTTATTTATTTAACCACATATTCATGTCTTAATTGTCTTTTTTTAAACTTTTCATTGTGTGTACAACTTTTCATATGAACAATCCCAAGGTAATCACACAACAGAACTCTATGGGAACAAATTCTCATTGTAATTTTTATGAATGACAACCTTTAGGAATGTGCCTTGCAAATATTATATGATGTTATATGGTATGACTATAATTTCTAAACATTATTTAACATGCTTTATGAATTCTTCTTTGACTATTTCCAAACTTATTACCTTAACTTATTTTTGCTTCAGTATTTCTCTCATTTTATATTAGCCATTGCCAATATACCTTCTGACTTTAGATTACTTTAGATAGTATTTACACAAAAATTAAGTTAGTATCTGAAAACATTATTTTTCCAAATCACATTTTTACCTATAAGTAATTGTGCAAAATTACAGACAAATGATAAAAGACTTACCAGGTCAGGAGTTTTACATCATAAAAGAATAGTTTCCTATATATAAATATAAAAATGTGAATAAATCAGCAATGTTATAATTTACCAGGGTGCAATTTATTCAAGTCAAAAGAATTTCTGTAGAGAAAGTAAAGCTGAAGATGCTTCAAAATTATAGTTATAAAAGGAGCATATCTGGAAGTTAACTTATTCCAAGAAATAAGGTGGTGGATAGAAGACATAAAATAGTCTTTTACAGTAAAGAATATATTTTGAAAAAATTAATATACATAGTTTTTACCTTTGGGGCTTTGTAAATTAAAATTTGTTACTGTGTATTGTTCATATGTGTATGTTACCTTGTAGGCAATTCATTAGTTAGTATGGGTTTTATTTATTTTTTAAGAATAAAATGATATTCTATAGTATGCACACATAATACTGGAGTCATAGGATCTGAAGGCCAACCTAAACCTATGTTGAAAAGAAGCCACTAAGTAGCTATAGCAACAGCTGTAATCACATAAGAATGGAGAAATTTTGCTATTCACTTCTCTGCCAGCTTTGTAGCTATTTTCATCCTTTTTTTTTTCCAGAAAATGTAAATATAATGTCAAATTAATTGAGTATATCAAAGTTTACCTAAAAGTTAAGTGAATACTTTCTTTCAGAGACACAAGTAAATGTATTC